>NC_085866.1:24796386-24823886 GCF_034702125.1 Engraulis encrasicolus | reverse complement strand
TTTATTGACTCATCAAAGACTACAAATATGGTTCTACTACAAGTACAGAGAAAGTTATACTGAGATATAGGATATTTTATGCCATTTATACATCTATGGGTTGGCCATATTTGATGTGGGGCCATCTTGAAAATTCTTTTGATTTTTTGATGATGTTAATACAATAAAAAGATACATGTGTTTTCATGCTTTCGCGGCAAATTGTGCCCTGGTTTCACTAATGCACTGTAACACAATATGTAACACTATCTATATATAACATTAGTAGGGTAGGGTTTGATGTTTCGAAATTAGGCTATGTTAGGATCACTTCCAGAGTAATCTTTTTTAGGACTATTACTTGTGTGTGTGTGTCTGTGTGCGTGCACGCACTTCTCACGTGAACCCTTCTACATTATTATACATATCAATAAGTATATGTGTGCTGATTGCATGCTCCTGCTACAAAGTGCATGGTGGTTTCACTAATATGGGTCAAACATGTTTGATTTGTCTGGAAAATTCATACCTCCATTCCTAATATTAATCTGCACATAAAGATGTAACTGTGTAGGCTACCAATTATCATGCTTTTACCACAAAGTGCCCGGTAGTTAATATGGGTTGGCCATATTGAAAATTCTGTGTTTTTCACATCTAATAATCAGCTGAAAAAGAAGGAAATGTGTAACCATTTTCATGCTTTTACTACGTGCATAATAGATTCACTCATCTGCTATACAATTCCTGTTATATGGGTCGGCCATATTTCATTTGGTGGCCATTTTGAACATTTCAATTTTGGTTTTACGCAACAATTCCATTTCTAACATTAATAGGTACATCATAGAGTATGTATTTACCAAATTTTATGACTCAGTGCATGATGGTTTCTCACTAATATGGGTTGGCCATATTGGATTTGGCGGTCATCTTGAAAATACAGCATTTTTCGTTACGCCTCAATAACATTGATCAGCATATTAAGAAGGACATGTGTACCAATTTTCAGGCCTTTACTACAAAGTGTCAGGTAGTTTCGTTAATATGGGTTGGCCATATTGGATTTGGCGGCCATCTTGAAAATTCATAATTTTTCGCTACGCCTCCAATGCTAATATTAATCAGCATATCAAGAAGGATATATGTACCCATTTTCATGCTTTTACAACAACGTGTCAGGTAGTTTCATTAATTTGGGTTGGCCATATTGGATTTGGCGGCCATCTTGAAAATTCTTCATTTTTCGCGACGCCTCCAACGCTTATATTAATAAGCATAGGAAGAGGTATATGTGTACCAATTTTCATGCTTTTACTCAAAAGTGCATGATCAATTCACCAATCCGCTGGACTATGTGTGTGTGTGTGTGTGTGTGTGTGTGTGTGTGTGTGTGTGTGTGCGTGCCTGTACCTGTGTATGTGTGTGTGGTTAGTTTTACAATTAACTGTTCACCTGAATGAGGAGTTAGTGGTACACACATCCAAGCATTTCATGTTTGAAGATTGGAAGTACCAGTATTTATTTTTGTGTTACTATACTGTATGTTTTAATTCCTAACATATGCATTTAGCGGAGCAAATAAGGCCAAAAATAGTTCACTTTGGTATGCAAGCATAGAAATTGGCACAGAGGTTCATTCGAATTTACTCTTTCAGCTAAGGGCGTTGGCCACGCAAAAATCCAAAATGGCGGCCATTTTTCAAGATGGTCACCCTGTTGACTTGTAAATAAGGCTAAGAAAAGTTAAATTAATGATACAATCATACAATTAGGCACAAATTGGCCAGGGCTGGACTGGTAATCTGGCATACAGGGCTTTTCCCCGCTGGGCCAACAGTCCTCAGGGGCTGACGCAGTGGTTTGTTTGTTAGTTTTTCGTAGGTACTGGACCTCATTTTGAAAAGCACAGCCCATTCCTACATCTTCAATGTAGACAGTGGACAGACCGAGTCAAGCTGGATATAGTTAAAAATGGCATGTACTGTATATGTGAGGGAGCAGTTTAAGCCAAAAATGCAAATTTTGTCCCAATCTAGTAGAGAAAACTAATCTAGCTCTTTCTTTCTCTCTCTCTCTCTCGCTCACTATCTTTCACACACACACACACACACACACACACACACACACACACACACACACACACACACACACACACACACACACACACACACACACACACACACACACACACACACACACACACACACACACACACTCACTCACTCACACTCAACACACACACACTCACACACACACACACACACACACACACACACACACACACACACACACACACACACACACACACACACACACACACACACACACACACACACACACACACACACACACAGACACACACACACACACACTCCCTGTGAGGTGGGAGTCTTTTGGGGTTTGAGAAACCACAGCTTGTGCCCCTTGGCTGTAACATCAATTTCAAGTCAATTAGACCCCAGTTAGTAATTACCAAGCGCCAATAAATGAGCTCATTGTTTTCTCCAGCAAGCTAATAAATAAATAAACAAATAAATAAAAAAGTAAATAAATCTGTAAATACTGATGATGGAACATGAGACACAAGGGATTTGGCCAATTTCCCATCTGTGAGACAGAGAGACAAAAAGAAACAGAGAAAAAAATCATGCGCACACACACACATACACACACACACACACACACAGACAAACGCGCACACACCCATGCACGTACATACAAGTACACATGCATGCACATGCAATCACACACATGCTCTGTCTCTCTTTTCAGCCCCATCTCTCTCTCTCTCTCTCTCTCTCTCCCTCTCCCTCTCCCTCTCGTGAGATGACATGAGAGCCATAATGCTCTGGCCCATAAGCATGATATAGTGCAGTGTGTTTTTGTTTCCCTCTCTGGGGTCTTGAACCTGCAACCATCACTTCTTAAAGTCCAAGTTGTATTTCTCCACAGACTGGCTCCAAGAAAAAGACACACAGCCCCAATGATTCCTTGTGAAGTTTAGTCTTTACTAGTAGTCGCCCAGTGTGGCTGTGTGTGGCTGTGTGTGTGTGTGTGTGTGTGTGTGTGTGTGTGTGTGTGTGTGTGTGTGTGTGTGTGTGTGTGTGTGTGTGTGTGTGTGCGTGCGCGTGCGTGCTTGCGTGCGCGTGCATGTGTGCGCGCGTGCGTGCGTGCGTGCATACGTGTGTGTCTGCATGCCTGCATGCATGTACTACTGTATATGTGTTGCGCTTACACGCTTAATGGTTGACATTGGCCAGAATTGTATATCTATCTATCACCTCACATGGGGTCAAGTGTGTGGGGTCCCTTCACAGCCAGACAGAACACAGCTCAGGCAGCATGGCTACATACTGTATGTAGACACACCAGAGACGTTGACGAAAAGAGCGATGTGTGTGGTACAGTGGAAAGTCTTGGCTCCTTCCAATGCCCATGCTCTGCTCTGCTCTTGCTTTCTACCGCTTGCTTTGTTGAGAAACGGTTGACATGAAGAAATCGTGTGAAGTGAAAACCACATGTATTATCAGCTGCCGGTGCGCGATGTCAGCAGCAGGCACCAGGAAAAACCACAACATGGGCCCAAAGAGCAGAGCTGAGCAGCAGGAGAGGCCATGTACTGTTGATGATGGGAACGTTCGTAAATTCAATCTGACGCTCTTGAAAGTAGAGTAGAATACTGCACAATGGCTCGAGAAAAAGAGCAATCGGAGGGGGAGTTTTATGAACATGGCGGAGCTGTAGGTGGGGCAAGCAGGGCATTTGCCCCTGGGCCCTCCCGTATTGATGGTGGGGGCCCTATTTTGACCTTGACAGGTTGTATGGGGGGGTCCTATCAGTGTCTTGCCCTGGGGTCCTGTGTGCAACTGAGCATGGCGATATAAAAGTGCTGGCAGCCATAGACATCATACATAAATGCCACATTGGCTGCCAGGGCTTCTAAAACGCTTATGGTGAGGCCACATTGGACGAACACTTGCTGAATCTCTGGCATTCATCGCTGGATCAAGGATGGTGCCCAGTAACTGTTGTTCCAAGATGTAGCTTCATGCTCATCCCGTTGCATCAATGGTCTTGTTTACATGGGACATTGAATTCCGAATTAACTCAATTTAATTCATAACAAAATGTACTCCACTCTCAAAACATCGTGTAAACAAGTCAAGTCAAGTCAAGTCAAGTTTTATTGTCAATTTCTTTACATGCACTGGTCATACAAAGAATTTGAAATTGCGTTTCTTGCTCTCCCATGCAGACATAGACTAATCTAGGTAAGGACTTAGACAGTATAGACATAGACAGTACTCATACATGGACATAAGACAGTATGGACATAGACATTGCTCATACAGACATTTAAAGTGCAAGACTGGACAACAGAAGACTTGTAGAGAACATACATTAAGAGGAGGTATTTTGTTGTGCTTTTTCTAAAAATCCTTTATAGCGTTCTGACATAGTAATAGTAGCATTTGAAGAAAATAAATAATTAAAATAGATTTATTAAATACACCAGCAGCAGTATGTGTGTGTGTGTGTGTTTGTATGTCTTTTGTGTGCGTCTGTGTGTGTGTGTGTGTGTGTGTGTGTGTGTGTGTGTGTGTGTGTGTGTGTGTGTGTGTGTGTGTGTGTGTGTGTGTGTGTGTGTGTGTGTGTGTGTGTGTGTGTGTGTGTGTGTTTAGTGCAGGTAGAAAGTGCGGTGTGCGTCTGTGTGTGTGTCTGTGTATCTGTGTATGTGTGTGTGTGTGTGTGTTTGAGTATGAGTTGTGTGTCAGTGTGTGTATGTTTGGGTTTAGTGCAGAAAGTGCGGTGTGCTTGTGTGTGTGTGTGTGTGTGTGTGTGTGTGTGTGTGTGTGTGTGTGTGTGTGTGTGTGTGTGTGTGTGTGTGTGTGTGTGTGTGTGTGTGTGTGTGTATGTATGTGTGTGTGTGTGTGTGTGTATGTATGTGTATGTTTTGAGTTCAGGTTGAAAGTTCAGTCACAGATGTAGTAGTGCAGGTGGAATGTTCAGTCGCAGATATGGTGGTGGGGATGAGGGGGGGAGGGTTGTCAGTGGCCTGGCTGGCTAGAGGCTGACAGTGGAGGGAGAGTGGGTTGAGTGTTCAGTATCTTGATTGCTTGATGCATCGTGCTGCTTGCAAGCCTGGTGGTACGGGAACGGAGGCGCCTGTACCTCTTTCCAGAGGGCAGGAGGCTGAACAGTTTGTGTGCAGGGTGGCTTGTGTCTTTGATGATCATCAGTGCTTTCCGGGTGAGGCGAGCGGTGTAAATGTCCTGCAGGGAGGGGAGTGGTACTCCAATGATCTTCTTCGCTGTGTTCACAACACGCTGGAGTGTCTTCCTGTTTTTCTCCGTGCAGCTTCCTCCCCACACTGTGATGCAGCTGGACACGACGCTCTCTATGGTTCCTCTGTAGAATGTCGTCATGATGGAGGGTGTAGCACTTGCCTTCTTTAGTTTGCGCAAGAAGTAGAGACGCTGATGGGCCTTCTTCGCCAGTGATGTAGTGTTGGTGGTCCAAGAGAGGTCGTCGCTGATGTGCACTCCAAGGAACTTGGTGCTGCTCACTCTCTCCACAGCATCACCGTCGATGGTCAGTGGTGGCAGTTGTTTTTGGACCCTCTGAAAGTTGACAACAATCTCCTTGGAATAAAACACTTCATAATTCTGACACAAATGTATTCAGAATTAAACTTTATTCTGAATGAGGTGAGTGGCTTATTCCGTTATTAATTCTGAATAACTTAAGTCCTCTTTAATGTTTAAAAACATTTCCGGTCGTTCCACGCTATCTCATTGTTGCGTGATGATGCAAGAGGCAGACGCAGACCCCGCGCGTGCATCCTTCCTCTAACCAATGGAAATTCTTTCTGATCCCCAGACGTTGATACAGAATAAAATGAAAATGCTTCACTCTGTATATAAACTATTGCTAATTCCAGAACTATTTAATTCGGAATGATTAAAACGGAACCTCTTTTTTGAATACCTCTTCTACCTTGCCCACTCATTTGCATGCCACTAAAACAATTTAATCAAATCATGTCAGGGCAATGCAACAACAGCCAGTGACACTATTGTATGGATTTTTTATTTGTTTGTTTTCATAAGACTATCTAAGAAGCATATACATTGCAGCCCAAAAAAACTTTAAGAAGGTGAGTAGTTATGGTAATGGTAGCACAAAAAGCTACATCACTCCGGCTAATTTCAATAGATTATTTTCCATGAGCGTAGTAGAACTCTAGGTAGTTTGATTTAAGTCAGGAGTACTTAGTACCAAGTTTGTTTTTTGGCTTATTTGTCTGTGTTTTGTTCTACATGCTTTATTTTCGTAAACACATGTTCTCCGGATGGAACCTTGTCTGATTGTCAGCCTGTGCTGCCGGGTGTGTAACATTTTTTGATTGTGTGTGTGTGCGTGTGCGTGTGAGTGTGTGCGTGTGTGTTCATGTGAGAAAGTATGCATGTATGTCCGTGTCGTGTGTGTGGGTGTGTGAATGTGTGTATACACGTCAAAAGATTGGCGCCAAGATCACAATGTGTGACCCACATTGTTGGCTGGAAGTCCAAAAATGCCCAAAAGCTTGAATCACCTCTAAACTTGCATAAATAACGTTGAAGATATCAGACATGTCCAGTTGCTGAGCGGCATAGAGAGACCTCTCATGACCCCCATACCAGGGGCCCTGTGCCAGCCCAGCCAGGCAGACCACCTTTAATCCAACACACATTTCACATTTCCCCAGAGAACCTCACTGGCTTTGTGTGTGTGTGTGTGTGTACGTGTGCGTGCGTGCGTGCGTGTGTGTGTGCGTGCGTGTGTGTAAGTCTATCAGTGTGTGCGTGTGTGCGTGCATGTGTGTGTGTGTGTATCTGTGCTATCTGTGTGTGTGGGTGGGTGGGTGCATATGTGCGTGCATGTGTGTGTGTGTGTGTATGCTTGTATCCATGTGTGTGTGTGTGCACGCATATCTGTGTGAGTATGTACGTGCATGAGTGTGTGCGTATATGTGTATGTGCGTGCATGAGTGTGCGCGCGCGTGTGTGTGTGTGTGTGTGTGTGTGTGTGTGTGTGTGTGTGTGTGTGTGTGTGTGTGTGTGTGTGTGTGTGTGTGTGTGTGTGTGTGTGTGTGTGTGTGTGTGTGTGTGACTTTGCTTTAGTAGGGTATTTGTGTTCATTTGGAACAGCTCTGCCCAGAAGGCTGAGGTTTGTGCCCACAGTCCCGCTCCAATTCACCACATTTAAATGAATAAGGAAGGAGAGGTAGAGGACTTTGAGACTTTGAGTCGCTTTCCCTCCACACAGGAAACATTCCTGCTCTGATCATGAGGAAAGGGAGAGGGAAAAAAAGTCCAAGTTTTTATACTGTATATGTTTTCCCAGAAAAAATAAAAGCTTTGCTTTTGGGACTTAGTCTTGTGTGCCAGGTTGCTAGCGGACGGTACCACTGGCAAAGTGCAATCCAACATAAATCACGCTGAAGTTAAATGGAGATCGTAGTTCACTGTTCTTGTGTCCACACCGAACAACAGGGACTTTATTGTCACTGGCCCTCTTCAGGTTTTTTTTTTCTTGGTCCCTGATGTGTCCCAAAAAGAGAGAGAGAGAGAGAGAGAGAGAGAGAGAGAGAGAGAGAGAGAGAGAGAGAGAGAGAGAGAGAGAGAGAGAGAGAGGGAGAGAGAGAGAGACAGATCTTCTGTAACTATCACTGTACTGGAGTACTGCGCGCTGGTGGAATTATGTAATTGAGCTCATTCTATTGTTGCGATATGCATCCCAAATCAGGCTATTCACTGACCCCCTGACTATTTTGTCCTCTGCTCAAGTCAAGTCATGCTTAATTTTGCGACGCTTGTAATGCAAAGTGGCCGTGTCTTGTGTGTCTGCCTTTTTTTGGCGGCTTGCCTGCGTGTTGCTATATCTAATATGCTTTACACGCCCGACAATAAATAGCATTAAGGTTTCAAACACAGACCGTATTGTCCAGAGTAAAACTGGATTTTTCTTGTATCCAGGCTGCGATTTGAGTGCTATGTTTTTGTCCAGACATCAAAGCATTCATTGGAGTTGAGGGGGAAAAAATCAGACAGCCATTTGACAGACGTCCCCGCAGACACCTGTTTGCTTTCCCAATTAGACGTGGTCACGAATGGTTACTTCATTGACTATTCATTTTCCGCCTCAAGTCATTGCAAATCTGCATTTAATCTGATTGCCATGTTTGTATTGGTCTGAACTGTTTAGAAAAGGGAGATGGAGATGGGGGGAAAACAATGCACCAAGAAACCGAGTGCAGTGGCATGAGAAGAATGCTCCGATTTTAAATGAAACGGTGGCAGTATTTTGGTTTGCGTACAAGTCATGTAAACTCTTTATTCATTCCGAATGTGTCCATGTTTCGTGAACATTCCTGTTGCAGAACATTGTTTTCTAGCCTGGTTCTCACTAGGCCTCTGTGTGTGTCTAGCTCTGGAGTCCCCTGCTGGATCTCCAACACACACAACATTCCATTCCTCCAGTCAAAAAATAATCAATGCATTTATTCAATGGCAGCTCCCATTGAGGAGTCGCAGGACAGAATATACATAGACTATATTGACGCTATAGAGATCAACAGAAAAGGTTTTTGAAGGTATTTGTTGGTGGCGATGAGGGGAAGAATGATGGATAAAGCCATGCTTTCTGAAGGCGGAGCCAACACATGCACTCCCATACCGAGCTCACGAAGCTGCGTGGAACTACAGGTCGGGCAAAAGCCAGGCAAATTGTTCACCACATGTAAACAAAATATTTCGGGAACTTGGTTTAAATCGAACACTTATAATATTTAATTTGAAACTGGAGTACTCCATGCATGTAACCAGGGCTGGACTGGCCATCTGGCATGGCGGGCACTTCCCGGCTTTTTTAAAAAACATTTTTTTTTACATTTCTGAAAAAAGGGGGCAGGGCCCACCGGTGACTCAGTTGTGCACTGCTAGTTATGAGGGGGAGGCCCTTTAAGCCAAAAGTGCCCAGGCCCTATCTCTCCCCCAGTCCAGCCCTGCTAGTAACTGTGCTCATTGATGGAAAACTAATATCAAACTGGTCCACAACCAGCCAAAACAACTGGCCAATGCAAAATATATCACAGTGCGTTCACACGCCCTGTGCCACTGGAGCTCATATCTGGAGCTCATAGCAGAGATAGCAGAGTTGGACAACAAAAAGCCTCAACACTTCAAAGGCATTCCCACATCCCTCACCACTAGCCAAGTACTGGCCAAGTTCAGGCATACAGTGATTCATCAGACATGTCCAGGGCACTTCACTCTGTTCTTTCCCTCTCCTCCAGTCTTCTCTCCTGTCCTCTCCTCTGGATTTACACTACCTATTGTCTCTTTTTCTCTTCTCTTCTCTTCTCTTCTCTTCTCTTCTCTTCTCCTCTCTTCTCCTCTCTTCTCTTTTCTTCTCATCTCTTCTTTTCTGTTTTCCTCTCCTCTCCTCTGGTCATCTCCTCTTTCCTTTCTTATCCTCTCTTCTCTTCTCCTCTCCTCTTTTCTCCTTTCTCCACTTCTTCTCTCCTCTCTTCACCTCGTCTCTTGACCTCTCCTCAACTCTTCTATCTTCAGCCTTCTCTCTTGCTCTCCCCGCTTCATCTCTACTATATGCCTATCCTCTCCTCTCTTGTCCACTCATATCCCATCTTTGTTTCTCCTCTCTTCTCCTCTCCTTCCTTGTCCCCTCCTTGCCTCTCTTCTCCTGTCCTCTCTCTCCTCTCCTATCCTATCCTATCCTATCCTATCATCTCTTCACCTCCCATCTCTTCTTCTTCCTCTCCTCCTACTTCTCCTCTCTCCTCCTCCCATCTCTTTCTCTCCTCTCCTCTCCTATCCTCTCTCTTGCCATATATTCTTCTTTCTCTCCTCCTGTCCTCTCCTCTCCTATCCTCTCTACTCCTCCCATCTCTTCTTCTTTCTGTGCTACTCTCCTCTCCTATCCTATCCTGTCTTCATCTCCCTCCTCCCATCTCATCTTCTTTCTCCTCTCTTCTTCTCCTCCCGCTCTGAATCAGGCAGCGTGAGCGAGGATGCACTGGCGGCCAGACAGGTGAAAGGGGCTGGAGAAGTTCCAGAACATTCTTTTGCTCCTCTGGCGAGCCTCCTCCATGATGTTAGCACAGTTCACACACACTATTATTTCTGCATGAAGGCAGACAGACGGAGAGAGAGAGAGAGAGAGAGAGAGAGAGAGAGAGAGAGAGAGAGAGAGAGAGAGAGAGAGAGAGAGAGAGAGAGAGAGAGAGAGAGAGAGAGAGAGAGAGAGAGAGAGAGAGATTCAATTATGATTTTATAATGTTCGAGAGGACATGTTGTCTATATGGTTATAATTGTGCACTACAGTGTAAGCTGAACCCCCACTGCACTCTTGGGACTTGTAATTGCATGCCTAATTTCTGGATGCATTTTATTGGCAGAGAGAGTATTTCACGAGTTAGATTGCAGTTACAATACTGTATGTGCTGACATTTTATGGACAATATGTTCTCAACGTGATTTGCAACAGTGAACTCGGTAGACAATGAAGCGCATGCAAGAATACGGACAGTTAAGACGGGTTCAATTTTACAACTCAGAATCATCACTCCATAAAAAGACTTTCACTCCAATTCCCATATCAAGACATTTTAACAATGTTTGGAAATTTTACAACATACAATTGTAAACATTTATATTATAAGTATATAAATGCATCAACACAGAACTGTAACTGGCTCTGTTTCCATCATTACCTCACCCTGTGACAAGTCAACATATCTCACTCAGTTAGTGTAGCTGTTACTGCACCTCTTACTTTGTCTAAATTTGTCTACTTACCACCCCCCTCAAATAACAAGATAGTTTAATTCCCGTCCAAAAACACTGCCAACAGTAGTGCTATCGACAATAATCGATTTGGCAATGCATCACGAAGCGGGGCAGGACAAGTCAATAATCAATTCGGCAAATGCCATATTTGATACGCCATATTTTCTCCACATTCCAATACTTCCGCAGTCATTTCTGGAGCAAATGAACTTTAAATTAAACTTAAGCACTTCAAAGCATTGAAAACTGCAGGACTGATGGACACAACCCATAGTTCCATTGTTCAATATCTGACTGCTTGTATTGCCTCATGACTGACGAAAAAATGGCCTTGCTATCAGTGCAAATGCAATGCCTTGCAATTAGGGGTGGGCGGTATGGCCAAAAATGTATACCTCGGTATAATTTTAGCCACGGTATATATCACGGTATTGTACATTTGTGTATAAAATGTTAAAATTAAGCGTTTTGTGGCAAAATGACCAAAACACCATTTTTTTGCATTTTATTTTTTGGAAATGACTGGTCAGACATTGTTTTATCTTCTATGTGGGAATTCTTGTCATTCAAATCATTTGAAAACATATTTTTAAACTTTTAATCTATAACTATGACTCTACATCTACAGGACGCAATGTTCTATTGCGGTAGACGGTATGAGACAAAATCTCTATCATTGATGAAAAAATACCGCACACGATATTATACCGCGGTTACCGCCCACCCCTACTTGCAATGCATCGTTGAGTCGGACTAAATCAATTCGAATCCAATCGTTACCTCACAAATTGTAAATCTAATCAAATCGTATTGGCATTGCCAATGTAGCAGGGCCACGGCCTCCTAGTGATGCAACACCTTTGCCGTTGCCTCTAGTCAGGCCAAGAGCAATGTAAATATCGTTTCTGATGTCCCGAAAAAACAGGAACTCCACCCACTTTTTTGACACCAGTCAACCAGTAGCAAACCTAGGGAGGCAGGTCAACTATGCCATTTGGGAAACGGTAATTGTTCTGGTCTTGGTCAGACCAAGTCTTGAAGAGATTTGAAAGTCGAAGATAATCAGGCTAGTGCCAATGCACACCACTGGAGAAAATCAACCTAAGATGCCCCCTGAGATCTCATCATAAGCCTGTCAATGCCCCCTTAGTATTAAAAAAAGAAATGGACTAATACCCCACAATGACAAATAACCGCTGCCACTTCTCAGTTGTACCCTTCTCAACACCTCCCTACACTACATTAAAGCTTGTATCTATAATCTATGCGTCTATGTCTACACATTATCCCCCTCAGAGAAGATAAGAGTGCATGACATTCTCTTCTTAAAAAGCACTTCCCCCAGCAGCAAACTCAAACAGACACCACCATGCCGCAGCATCCCCAGCCCTGCTCAGCTCTGCAACTAGTCAACATACCATCTCTCTCTAACTGCACCTCTTGCTTTGTCTAGTAGAACTGTATTGTCCCCATGACATTACTGCTCACACTAGCACACACTACACTAAAGCTTGTATGTACTGTATGTATGTATCTCACTGATTCTTGAGAAAGTGGCTAAAACAGGTTGTAATCTTGAAAGAAAAAGACGAAGTGAATTACAAAATAATATGGTATATCCTCATAGACAAAGGTCTTGGCTTTTCAGAAATGCACAAGGCCAATCTCCCCATTTTGATTTTTTTTCAGAAATCAGGTTTTCCTCCGATCATACCTTGTTTTTTGTCAACACCGTCAGACACAATTAAAAGCAATAAAAAGTGTATTGATTTGGTTGCATATGTATCTGGAGTTCTTAAGTGATTGTGTGTGTTTTTTGGTTCACACATACGCCTTTAAATGTTGAAAATTCACTTTCATTCTATTTTAATACTGCTTCATGTGTTCTAATTTAAAAATATGTGCTGTCAGACAATGCTTACTTAATGCCTAAATAGATCAAACATTTTTTTGTAATTTCACAAATATTCGTGTAGGCTTAAAGTTGCTATTACTTTGATAATTCAACAACTCCAAAGGAAAATTTTGTAAGCACATTCATTTAAAATGTCCAAAACTCCTTCTTACAGTAATCTGAAGGTGGTGAAAGTGACCTAATTATTACCTACATTTAGCAAAATAAATAGCCCTCTCAAGTCAATGACATCTAGCTTAAACACTTTATTTTTGTGTGTGCACAGTATGTTTGTTAGATACTCTAGGAAGTAAGCCTATATTATTGAAAATGTGGCATAAACAGGTTTTAAGTTGTTAAAATCCAAAATATAGAGGTGAATTATCATAGATGAAGGTCTTGGCTGTGCAGTGAATGTATTGGCCAAGCTCCCCATGTTTTACATTTTTCATAAAATGGGCTCTTTCTTGGTTTTGTCACCAGCGTCAGACAGAATTAGAAATTAAAAAATATGTTTACTGTATTTAAGTGAATTACTTTTGCAATTCAACATAATTGTAGATACTTATTGGAAGCATATTCTTAAAACTTGTTAAAAACATGTAAAACACATGCTTTTTGAACTGCATAAGATGTCACCACCGTCAGGTTTTGTGACAAAAAACCCTCCAAATGCACCTCAGTGGAGGCTGGAGTGTAAGTTTGGGTCACAATTATTACTAACATGTCTGGTAATGTTTCATTAACCAGCACAATTTAGTAAAATATGGAACAAGATGATGAGCGGAACAAAATCTGACGGTGGTGACATCTGACGGTGTGAGACAAAAAAACACTCTTATACATATTATGCATTTTTTGCTCACATTAGCCACTTCCTTTTCGCTCTGTTTCTTAGGGGCTTCATGCCGCTTCTGAAAAAGTATATATAATTAACATTAATGTAACACAATAGTATTAAAACCCCCGACGGTGTTGACAGTTTATGGTTGGGACAGTACCAGTGTCCAAACAAATTAAGAAATTGAGGAGAAATTAGTAAACTTACAGGAGCTTCAGTGATGGTGAAGTATTCAGTAGAGCTAAAGGTTTGAAAGGGGTCCTAAGTAATGACAATGACCTTGTGCATACCTGATTTTATTGTCTTTTTAAAAAAATCTGACGGTGGTGACTAATATGCTGGACAGACTTTGAGCAATCAGAAAATAGTAGTAAATATTGCTTTACACACACTATGTGCATATCTGCAGAACCACTTCAATATGGACTTTCACATCATGGTGATATTATTCAATAATATCAGTGATTTTTACATTTTAAGTCAATTGAAATGATGATGTCTTTCCTTGGGACAGCTGTTTTTACAGGGTGTGGGCAGGTTTATAGCCATGAAAAGTAATAAAATTACACTTAAATATTTCAAACGACTGTACATTTGTGTAACAGACCCCTGGGTCTTTACCTGGATTCATTTTGTTCATGAAAATATAATTTATTTTCATCAGAATTGGCAGTTTATTGCAGAGACATGTTTTAGCCGCTTTCTCAAGAATCAGTGATCTATGTCTACACATTATCCCCCTCAGAGAAGGCGAGAGTGCATGGCATTCCCATTCTAAAAAGAAACCACTACCCCCAGCAGCAAACTCAAACAGACACCACCATGCTGCAGCATCCCCTGCTCTGCTCTGCAGACAACAGTTCTATCATCTCACTAGCTCTACTGTAACTCTTGCTTTGTCTTTGTCTGCACATCATCCTCCTCAGAGAGTCCCTCAGCAGCAAACCCAGCGTGCTGCAGCAGCATCCCCATTCCTTCTCTGCCCTGCTCTGCTCTGCCCTACTGTACTCCACTCTACTCTGTTCTGGGGACTATTCCAATGGGACCATTAGAGAAAAGCACTACCACATTCCTGCGCAAGGGAAGGCACGCCATTCACAGGGAACAACACAGAGGAAAGGTACGCCGCTCTTTCCAAAACATTGGCTCTGCTCTGCTCTGCTCAACTCAACTCGGCTCATGCTCAGCTCACTTGACGCTTGCATGTGATAATGTTGTCAAAGAGTGGGAAAAAATTACCCCTGGAGATGCATGACAATTATGTTTTTGGCCTTTCAGAGATGGCAATCACAATAGGAAAGAGTTGCGGGAAAGTGTGTTTTTTAATAGGCTATTTATTTAAAAAAAAAAAAAAAAAAAGCGGTTCCACGCGCTTCTGTTTTTACATCTGGTGCATCAACGGGAGGGAGGCAGGTAATCTTGAATGAAGAGAAGACACCGGAGCAGCTCAGATGGGATGCTTTTTCTTTTTAATTCAAGTGCACAACATGTTAGGGACTAACGTTTCGATGGCAAGCCATCTTCATCAGAGTCTCTGATGAAGATGGCTTGCCATCGAAACGTTAGTCCCTAACATGTTGTGCACTTGAATTAAAAAGAGACTCTGATGAAGATGGCTTGCCATCGAAACGTTAGTCCCTAACATGTTGTGCACTTGAATTAAAAAGAAAAAGCATCCCATCTGAGCTGCTCCGGTGTCTTCTCTTTATTTATTTTCAAGACTTTCAAGCCAGAGTAACATCACAATATCTTGTCAATGGCATGCGTGCATTGCATGTGCTTTGGCTCCCTAATAGTACATACATAACTACACAAAGTTCTTCTGTGAGAACTGATAGAGAGCAGAAGGAAATGTGCTTTGCATCACTCACCTGGCCCCACGTGTCCCACACCGTAGCCATTATTATATCCATTGTAGCAAGTGTAGCAATTTCTGCGCAAATATCTGAAGCGGTTGTTGTTGTTCCCTTCTACGACATGTGGTTGTAGAAAAGTCCAAAAGCACACCACTACAACAACACTACAGAGCCACTCAAATGAAGCCATCGTAACTGAAATCTAAGCTGGACTTATAGGTTATTTAGCTGAAAATACAAGATTACAGATCACAAGGTGAGGTGCACAAACACATATTTCTTTAAAACAAAATCTAAAACTATCAAAACTAACTAAAACTAAATCTACAACTAACTCTGCAAATGTGTTGACATAAGCCACCTAAGGTAATGTCACACTTATCTTCACTAATAACATTACTTGCTGCTTCCTCATCTATTCATCTGTCTCTGTATCTCTGCTCCCTCTGCCTGAGCTCTGACAGGCATGTGCTGCTGGTTTGTTGTGGATTTTCTCTTTCCCTCTTTCACAGAGTACCTCCCTCTCCTCCTCCCTCTCCTCCAAGTCGTCGTCCTCCCTCACTCTCCTCCTCCTCCCTCCCTCCCTCTCCTGTCTTTTTCCTCCTCCCTCCCTCCCTCTCCTCTCCTTTTCCTCCTCCTTCCCACTCATTTTCCCTCCTTCACGCAGCCGTCGTCCTTCCCTCTCTTCCTCCTCCCTCTCTCTCCTCGTCCTCCTTCTCCTCCTCCTCTACATTGACTTCTGTCCAAAGCAGCTGAATAACGCCCCCCTAATCTTTCCAGCCTCCGTGCCCCTCCATCCTCTTCCCCTCTGCTGTTCCCTACTCTGCCACTTATCCTTCATCCCCTCTTTCCCTTCGGTGCTGCTGTGTACTGTACTCAGGTCATTCTATTCTCTCTCTCTCTCTCTCTCTCTCTCTCTCTCTCTCTCTCTCTCTCTCTCTCTCTCTCTCTCTCTCTCTCTCTCTCTCTCTCTCTCTCTCTCTCTCTCTGTCTGATTTTCTCTCTGACTGTCTGTCTGTCTGTCTGTCTGTCTGTCTGTCTGTCTGTCTCTCTCTCTCTCTCTCAGTATATTCCCGACTCTCCTAAACCACTGCCAGCTCCAAACCAGGACTGACTCTCTCTCTCTGACTTTCTCTCTATATCCCCCCCCCCTCTCTCTCTCTGTTTCTCTCTGTCTGATTTTCTCTCTAACTGTCTGTCTGTCTGTCTGTCTGTCTGTCTCTCTCTCTCAGTATATTCCCGACTCTCCTAAACCACTGCCAGCTCCAAACCAGGACTGACTCTCTCTCTCTGACTTTCTCTCTATATCCCCCCCCCTCTCTCTCTCTGTTCCCCAATCTCCTAAACCACTGCCAGCTCCTAACCACCAGGACAGACATTCCCCACATGATGTCATCATCATGTTGCCATCACAGGAAAAGCACCATGACCTAGAACAGAGTTCCTCACAATCAAGCCTGACGACAGGGGGGGACAAAGGGGTATGTTGTCCCGGGCCCTGAGAGGTAGGGGGCCCAGAATTGGGTCCCCATTACGTTGTATGTATTGGGTAGGGGGCCTTTTCGAATGACTTTTTCCTGGGCCCAGCAAAAGCTGTCAGCAACCCTGCTCACAATCACACAAACCCCTCTGTCTTTAGAAAAAGAACCCCCTGACTTTTAACAAGACATCAGCCGTCCATGATGGGCCAGCCACATCCAGACAGGTCTGTCCCTGAGGTATTCGGTGGGGGCCAAGGGCTGAGATCACTCACCGTGGTGATGACGGAAGTCAAAGTCAGCAGCATTACAGTAACTTGGCCAGGCAGCCAAACCCCAAAAACTATTCAGCTTATTCAGGCTAAGCAGCTTTTTGTACTTCAGACTGACTGGTCAAGTGGGGACAAAACTGAAGGCGCTGAAACCCAAAAATATGATCTTAGGAAATATTTACGTGACGTGAATAGTCGTCTGGCCTGCAAATGTTTCCTTCTATGGGGGTACCATTCGCCTAATCTGCCTGCATTCCTTCTGGCTGACTCAAAGCGAAAGTGACAATTGTGAGTAATCTTTTTTATATGTATAAGGTCATAAAAAAGACAGCACAGTGTTCCAATTAAGGAAACAGAATGGCAGAAGCCTTCACGGTTCAAACACAAGTTCATAACCAAACTCGGAACAATGGTTAAACTTCTGTCTTCTGGATGAAATACCCAGTGGCGTAATGGACACGAGGAACACATCGTAACCCGAACAACCGTGTCTTCAACAAACACACATTGGAATGAAAAGTGTATTAAACAGAAACACTCATATCATAACAAAAACAATATCCATTGTGCGTGTGTAATGTCAGCAAATTGTCCTCAGAGATTAAATGTCTACTCCTGCAGCCCTCTACCACGGTTCATCTGTTTGTTTTCATTTTTTAAAAATGTTAAAAAATCACTTGGCTCTTGATATCGTTGTCTGTTTAATTTCCTTCTTTTTCGTACTGTTGGCTTTCTATTTTGAAACGCTACGCTTTGTCTTGTATGAATCAGACATGGTCAATGTGATGCTTCAGTTTTAGCGATGCTGATGGTGAGAATGGTGGTCAGTCTGTCTCAAAATAGTAGGTTTAGATGGTTCAAATGGTTCAGATTCAGAACATGGTAATGGCTGCCACTGACCAACTGCTCAGAAATGGTTCCTGGACCCAATAGATTCCAGAAGAACCCATGCAAGGGGGCACACCCCAACAACGTTCCAAGCAGGCATTGCGGCGGGACGGTACCATGCTCAAGGTGAAGTGAAAGTGAAGTGAAAGCCCAACTGGGAAACTCCAACTCCCATTGTCATTGTGACACAGCACTCAGCAGCACACAAGTTTTCACTGCATGCTGCACACAACGGAATTGCATTTATGCCTCACCCGTACAAGGGGGCAGACCCCCAATGGCACCCCAAGGGAGCAGTGCGGCGGGACGGTGCCATGCTCAAGGTACCTCAGTCATGGAGGACGATGGGGGAGACCACTGGTTAATTACTCCCCCCACCAACCTGGCGGGTCGGGAGTCAAACAGGTGACCTTTGGGCTACAAGTCTGGCACGATGCCCTATCCACTTACCCATGACTGCCCATGTGCTTTACAGCCATTCCACACACAATAAATTAAGTGTTAATTCAACAGTTAGAGAGTCAAATCTTCAAGTTTCTTTTGTTTCAGACATGTAAACGTTTTTATCTTTTACCTGACATGTTTCGAGAGTGAAACTTCTTACATCTTACATCATACATCTATTAAAGGTTACAGAGTCAATTTATCATCTTCCAGAGTGTATGTGGTTACAGAGTACTCTCTAAGTGTTGAATTAACACTTTATGTTTTACTGTGTAGAAACCAAATTCGGACCACATGGTCCAACCATTAAAACGCATTAACGGGACCAGTAGTGATGGCAGTGTGGAACACGTCCAAGCAGCTTTCCTTGGTGTGAATTTCAGACAATCCCATTACAGTAAACTGAAGCTTTCATTACATCTTCAGGATCCCTTTTTAAAATGTCCAAAATCACACACACAAAGAACACAGAATGAAAACAGGCTTTAGTAGACTCTGATCAGGAACAATTCAGAGTAATTGAAGGTAACAGCCCACAGTGATATTCTACTTCACAACACATACTCTCTCTCTCTCTCTCTCTGTATCTGTATCTGTGTCTCTCTCTCTCTCTCTCTCTCTCTCTCTCTCTCTCTCTCTCTCAATATCTGTGTTCCTCTGTCTCTCTCTGTCGCTCTCTCTCTCTCTCTCTCTCTCTCTCTCTCTCTCTCTCTCTCTCTCTCTCTCTCTCTCTCTCTCTCTCTCTCTCACACACACACACACACACACACACACACACACACACACACACACACACACACACACACACACACACACACACACACACACCTCCACACATACGGTGCATACCCAGTGGCATAATGGCCATGAGGAACGCATTGTCAACCAAACAAATGTGACTCCACAAACGCATACTAGAATGAATAAAAAGTATATTAAAGAGAAACGCTCATAAATACATATCATAAAAACAATATCCATTGTGCATGTGCAATGTATAAAAACAATATCCATTGTGCTTGTGCAATGTCAGCAAGTTGTCTACGGGATTAAATGTCTACGTATGCAGCCCTCTACCACGGTTCATATCTGTGTTTTCATTTTTTGTTAATCCCTTGGCTCTTGACATTGTTTTCTGTTTAATTTCCTTCTTTTTCGTACTGTTGGCTTTCTATTTTGAAACGCTACGCTTTGTCTTGTATGAATCAGACATGGTCAATGGGATGCTTCAGTTAGTGAGGCTGATAGTGAGAATGGTGGTAAGTCTGTCTCCAAATACAAATGGTTCGGAACATGATATGGGCTGCCACTGACCTCAGAATATTGGTTCCTGGAACCAGTGGAGTCCAGAAGAACCTGCACGTATTACAGGTGAAATCCAGAGATCTGAGATGTTCTGTAGGGTCTCTGAGATCCTTAAAGAATTTGTGTCATGAATCTACCCGCACCATCTGAGACAAATTTTCTCCTGCCTTAAGGAAAAAGTTAAACGTTTACTCATGAAAGGAGAATATGAATGAGAAACTGCTAATGTCGACAGAACTAAAGCACATTCAAAGTTCTACAGACAAGGGCACTTCATTTTTGGCCAAGACGTGATATATATATACAGTCATTCCATAAACAGCACAGTGTTTTTCAACACTATAGAGAATCAATTGAACATCTTCTATATTATATTTGATACCAAAGTACTCTCCAAGTGTTGAATTGACACTGTTATACCAACAGCAAATTTGGACCACATGGTCTAACCATTTAAACACATTAATGGGACGAGCAGTGACATGATGACACTGGCAGTGTGGAACACGTCCAAGCAGCTTTCCTTGGTGTGAATTTCAGACAATCCCATTTAACTGAAGCTCTCATTACATCCCTTTTTAAAATGTCCAAAATGACACGAAGAACACAAGTGAAAACAGGCTTTAGTCGACTCTGATCAGGAGCAATTCAGAGTAATTGAAGGTAACAGCCCACAGTGATATTCTACATCATTATACACACAGATACATACACACACTCACTGTACACTCAAACGCACACACACACACATACTGTGCACACACACACTCTCTCTCTCTCTCTTTCTCTCTCTCTCTCTCTCTCTCTCTCTCTCTCTCTCTCTCTCTCTCTCTCTCTCTCTCTCTCTCTCGCTCTCTCTCACACACACAAACACACACACACACACACACACACACACACACACACACACACACACACACACACACACACACACACACACACACACACACACACACACACACACACACACACACACACGTCTTGTCATGAATGAGAGGTGAGCTCTCTGGTGCGCCTCAGTGAGGTCATCCCCTATTAAAGTAGACAGTCCGGTACAAAGATACACACACGCAAGCAATCAGAAGGGGAGACATTCGGGAGGAGCTCTGCTCAAGGCTAATAAATGTACTGAAAAGACGTATGGACTGGACGAGACTGGAGACCGGAGGTGCTAAGAAAGACACAAAGCAGACTCTTGAGGGGAGATGCAGTGCTATGGTGACGCTCCAAGATCTGCTGTGCATGCTGGCGATGTGAGACTTCAGCCATTTTTCAATAAACGTGCTTGCCATTGTGCTTGACATACAAAGCAAAGTCAACATACTTTTCCATTCAAAAGTTTGTATTAATTCACAAGATTGTGTAATATTCTGGTTCTTCAGTCATCATCAGGGAGGGATCACTCTTGCCCAACCGCAGGCCACTGTCACTTGGAAGAGATCACCTGACAGACTAGGAATGTGTCCAAGCCATGAATCAATGAATGAATGAATTCTGTCAGAACAGGAATGATCTCTTGTCACAACAGGAATGAACAAACCAACCATTGATGTAATAACAAAAAATAAAGGACACTGATGACAAACAAACAAAACAATTTCCCATGAATTGGATGTCTGAAAATGACCAATATCCTCTTGCAGACAGACACAACCTGAATGACACTCAACTCAGTAACCTTCTCGTGACATGGCTCAAAATCGCAGGCACATTGTAAGAGCCAAGAGGTGAAAACCAGATCCAGACATGTCTGTAGTAATGATTGATTGAGAACATTAACCATATGTTGGCTTGACAGCTTAAGCTCCCAGCTAAAAAAAAACCCACCCAAAATGCTCACCTCATCGTGTTCAATATCTTTCAAATGGTTAAAAAGTGAATATGAATAAATATGGACCCACATCTCACTGAGAGGGGCCTGATAAAAGCAGCCTGCCAAAACACAGTGTCTTGAAACACAATGATCCATGTGAGTAAGACTTGAAGTTTCTTTGCTAAATGCAGGCCTCAAATACAGAGAAGACGACAGAGGAGGACAAAAGGGTGGGGGGGGATGGGGTCCTTGGTGCATTGTATGTATTGAAAGAGTGGCCCTTTATGTGATTTTGTCCAGGGCCCAGAGAAAGTTGTGAAAAAGCCACAAAAAAAGTTTTTTTTCCCTCCAAAACCCAGGCCTAAAATATAACGCCTTGTGAAATGGCAAAGGTATAGAGAAAGGTGTATTGAAACGTTTAGCAGGGCGGTGAACGTTCCAAGTCGTATCAAAGTGCGGTTTCCCAGTGCTGACACGTCGAAAGTAAACTCTGAGACAAACTAAGATGGAGAGGGGGGAAGAATCCCCTGACGCTTTGCTGGGTGTAAAAGTTGAACACCCCCAACTGCCAAACGTAAACTCGGCGAAGTCATCCAAAACATATCACTTACCACGCAGGCCACCGCGGCGACTCCGTCCAACGTCACCTGTGTTGCCTTAACGGAGAGAGCTCATTTCCTCCTTCGTATAATCAGGCATAAATCACGACAGTAGTGCCACCTCAGACATGTAATGTACTCGGGGGAGTAAAGTGAGCTGTTTTCATATAATCAATCACGCGGCGCTTTACTTGGACCAGACGTACGGCAGAGAGGAACGTATGTGTGGAGCTCATGGCCTAGCCAGCCAGAGACGGCTATATACAGAGCTATGCTTTAGAGTACTGTACAGAGCGGCCACTGTGCCTTAAGCGAAACGCCAGGCTGATTGTGTATGTGTGTGTGCACGCACGCGTGTGCACGTGTGTGTGTGTGTGTGTGTGTGTGTGTGTGTGTGTGTGTGTGTGTGTGTGTGTGTGTGTGTGTGTGTGTGTGTGTGTGTGTGTGTGTGTGTGTGTGTGTGCGTGTGTGTGTGTGTGTGTTTCTGTGTGAGTGTGCGTGCAAGGGTGCGAGTGTGCAAGCATGCACGTGTCAGTGTGTGTATGTGTGAGCGAACCCATAAAAGCTTGACAGTCTCACACCAGCCCTGCAATAGTCTTCAATAGGCTTCCCCATCGTCTCAGACAGCCAGTCCTGTGGGCGACGAGACAAATGCGGTGTGTGGAAAATGTCATTAAATTAAGTCTCTGTTCAGATGAACTTTTAGGAAATGAGCAACGCATATTTCCAGACATTCCAGGCAGGAGTCTGGATGGATGGATGGATGGATGGATGTATTGGAGCCCCTAGGCTGCCTAGGTTTACCTTCATGGCTTTTATTAAACCCTGGCCAAACATCAAGGTACAGCGGTGGCATTGCTGGAGCTGTTTAAATTAACCTATTGGTTTTCTAATGAATAGGAACAAGGGTCTAAAAATATCTTCCTCTTACTCCTTAAAAAATAGGAACATGAAAATGTTCTTGACGAAGATGAAAATGGTGTTACGGTGTATGTATGAAAGCAGTGCTGTAGAGTTCAAGAAGGTTTAGCACAACTTGAGCATAAGTATCTTCCTCTTGCTTTTCAAAAATAGGAACATGCAATTGCTCTTGATGAGGATAAAAAACGGTGTTACAGTATATGTGTGAAAGCAGTGCTGCTGAGTTCAAGGTTTAACACAACTGAACATACGAGTAAGTAGTTCAAAAGAAAGAAGTTTACCGCATACTTATTTGACTTTTTGCTCGTCAGAGCAAACTCTTTCTTTTGAAGTATTGAACACTCATGCGTTTATCAGCACCTAGAAGCTGTGCATGGATCTTTTGAACTGTTGAATATAAGATTTTTTTTTTTTTTTAAGTCAGAGCCAGAGAACTTTTGGCTCTTGGACTAATCGGTCAGTAAGAGCTGCTCTACGCTTTCAGCAAGGCAATCCATTTTCATTCTGCCTCGAAACCCAAGTCCCTGGGAAGAGGTCGAACACAGTTGTATAGTTAAGGAAGAGGGAAAAAAATGTGTGGGCTTCCTTCTGGACGTGTCCCAGAATCTTCTCTGTCTTTTCCATGGCTCACCGGACTCCTGGGGATGTGCTTGAAGAGCAAGAAATGTTCCTTACAGTTATTGGACTGTCCTATGGCCAGCGTTTTTTTAAACTCCCGCTACAATCCTCAAAAATGTCATAAAATCCTCTTTGCATGCAGGTTTGCAGAGTTTGTATTGCAATAACGATCCCTTGTTTATGAAGCTCATCTTCCATCCAACTCACATTTTACTGCCTGTAGCCAATCAGTCTTGCCTGGGAAACAAGTGCTTTGGACTGTGACTCAAGAAACAAACCCCCTGTTATTTTATCACTTACTTTTTTTGCTTCCTTTATCATACCGAGCTTTAAAATGTTTAAATGTAAAACACTTATACATCTCGGCACCTTCAGAATCACTTTTTCAGTGTTAATTACTCAGGTCTATAGAATATAAGACCATCAAGTGTTGAATTAATGTAAATGTACTGTGGGTAATGTCTTTGCACACACAAAAAAACTGAATAATGAAAATAAAAAGCCTTCCTTGAGGTCTTGACGTCTTTGGACGTTTCAGCTTCAGCTCGAATGTGAATACTCTGCCAAGTTACACAAGAGCACAGCAGCACACAACCACCACTGCACTGCAGTGGTTCCCAAACTTTTTCTGCTTGTAAGACCTAAGGATATTTTCACGACCAAATGCCAAACATTGTTTGTCTGTTAAGACTGCTAAATTCTAATGTAATAAAAGTAAAAACATGCATTGGCCTTATAAGTGAGTACTGTTACTACCAAATCTATGGAATTATGTTAATTTTAAACCTGTGTTTTTCTTCCCCTGTTTTCATAAAAAGTTAATTCAGCTTGCGACCCCCTGCAGTATCTCCACGACCCCACAAGGGGCCACGGCCCCCAGGTTGGGAACCACTGCTGTACTGCATTATACTGCCCCACAGAGAGAGGAGAGAACTCCATAAAGCCTTTGCTCTTGATTAATGAAAGGAAAAGGAGAGGCCACGCCACGCTGGCCTTTTAGTCAAAACGCATGCAGGCAAGAACTAAACTGCCCAGGTTATTTTTAATTCCAAACGCCTTTCAGGTCTCTGAAAAGCCTGACTGCCGTTTTGTTGGCGCTAACCACTGGCAGACCGACACATCTTATTTGTTATCCTTTTCTGGTAGCAAATGGTGTTTGTTATGGTGGGAAGGTTGGACGTTAAGTGTTTTGAGAACAGGTTTGCACTGATCCACAGCTGATGGGCTTGAGCATGCTGCATGTACTGTACACACGACCAAGTCAGGGCCGGATTAACGCACAGGATAGATAGGCTGTAGCCTAGGCGCCCCCACCTGCCAGGGGCCCCCACAGGATAGATAGGCTGCAGCCTAGGCGCTCCCACCTGTCACAGGGACCCCGATTATCCAAAAGTCAAAAATTGCAGAATTGTGATAAGATGTAATATTGAAAAATGGATCTGTAATGTCGAGCACAGTTTCAAATCTTGTAAACATTCCTTTCCTTTCCTTCCCACACATATATGTTATCCTTAATTCCTAGCTTGTAATTATGACACTGTCTTTGTAATTTCATCATGACATTTGCTTTCCAGGGGGGCCCACAGCAACCTGTCACCTAGGGGCTCCGGGCTATCTTAATCCGGCCCTATACACAGTATATCTCTCAACAATGTGCTTAGACACGTAGGCATTGGGAGCGTGTAGTGTAGGTATGCATTGAGCGCCCTTGCTGGAATGCGTGGGTCTTTTGTGTTCGGACGGCTGTTTTTCATGGTTAGCTTGCTCACCTTTTTGGCTTTTGAGGGTCTTACGGAAAAACAAGAGTAACTGTTTTTAAAGTAAAATGACACGAAACGAAATGCATTTTGGAGGTGGGGGGAAAAGAAACATGTGGTCAGAGCTCTGCTTCGTACATCATTCGTGTCGGTCTCGTCTCGCACAAAAGGAAGCGTTTCGCAAAAGAAAAGGCCTCATCTACAGTGCGTCTGGTTGTGTGTACGGACAATTGGAAATGGTATGGTGCATAGCCAATTCCGTTCAATGAATAATATGCTGCGGTACAGGCTTCGGTAAAGTCATGCAAACAGCACAGGGGCGAATCATCAATGAAAGAGAAAATGTCCGGAACGGAACGAGAAAAAAATAAAACATGACAGGGTCGTGTGTCGAACAAGGGCGTAAAGTGTGACTGAGTCACCAGGGCCCCATGTATATAGGGGGCCCACACAGTGTCTGATTTATGTAGATATATGCCTGGGGAGTCCATTGTAACTGATTGTACATAGGGCCCACAAATTGCTGCTGCACCCTTGCGTGTGTAAGGCAGCCGCTCCGCCTTGAAAAACAAAACACTTCATCAAACTCTAAACTAATTGTGCACAGTGAAACTCCAGCAGCCAGTCCCTTAAGGTGTGACTTGTAATGGAGGAAAGTGGAAAACATTGAGCATGTGCACACACACACACACACGCACACGCCGCACACACACGCACACGCTGCACGCACGCGCACACACACACACACACACACACACACACACACACACACACACACACACACACACACACACACACACACACACACACACACACACACACACACACACACACACACACACACACACACACACAAACACACAGACACAAGAACACACACTCCCATCCCGTGTGAGAGGCTGCAGCTTGGCTTGGAAAGGGGGGATTTTTTCACAGCGTGTTCCGCAGACGGATATCGGATGACCCTTCTGGGCTACCGTCCATCCAGTGATTAGAGTCCCTGTGGACCAGCGTCAGAACTAGTTAATGACCATTTAGAAGCACATTCAGAGTGTCTGTGAAGTCGGCATGCTGGGATGTGCTGTGCAGGGAAGCCAACAGCGGGGGACAGAGGGGTCACTTGTCCCAGGCCCAGGCCTAGAGGGGGCCCAGAATTGGATCCTCATAACACTGTATATATTGGGTTTGGGGCTCTTTCAGATGTCTTTGTCCCGGGCCCAATAACAGCTGTCAGAGGCCCTGGTGATGTGTGTAAGCCCAGATCAGACAATGCTGCCTAAGAAGTATAGGCCTACTGTACGTCACACATACTGAACGTTGGCCTGAGCGCTCCCTACTCATATGTCCTGTAATTGGTCCACTGATAGAAACGTGTGGTAATGGGCCATCAAGTGCAATCTTTCACGCTTCTGTGATCTTTAAGTCCACTCACTCACTCGCTCAATTGCATCTGCTTTATCTCCTGCCCATGTTCTAAATGTATGTAGTATTTCATTAAGTCCTCTGACTAACTGCACGAATACACCGGCCTCGAGCTGAGCGAGGCGAGTGACGGAAGTAATTGACTTTGTATTGAGTTGCGTGACAAAAGCGATTCGGACGACTAGAGGCGATTGGCGCGACGAGAGCGACAGTTTGTAGTTGAACTCCTGGGAATATTAGGCAAATTAACTATGACGCTGTTCGGCAACAGCTGCCGCAGCCAATGGGAATGTTAGAATGCTTGCATTTTAACGGACATACTCTAGTCACTTCAATCGCTCGTATCCCTCTTGCTGCACAGAAGCGATTCTCTGTCACATGAATCTTGTCGCGGCTGGTCTATTCGCCCGGTAAATGATTACATTACACTACAACTAGTTCACTCACAAATCTTCAGCCTACACTGTAAACATTAAAAGTTCCTCTAAAGAACTTTCAGTTTGCCACTGTGGAGGAACCCCAGAATACACGTACTGTACATGACAAATTGGCTCTTAGAA
>NC_085866.1:24783886-24788886 GCF_034702125.1 Engraulis encrasicolus | reverse complement strand
AACTATACAAAGCCAAATGTAGTAACTGAATACTATGGCAAGTTGAGCTTAGACTGGAAGACGACTCGCAACTCATTCATCTTGTGACTGAATCTGAATAGCTTCTTCCAATGAAGGAGGTAAAGCAAAACGCATTGCCGCAACAGCATTTGTGGAATTGTTGTACACTTAACCTTTGTATGCAGGCCAAAGACCTTTTTTTTTGGGGGGGGGGGCTCAGACGTCAGGTGGTGCAACAGCATCTAATGCCCATGGGATAGTAGTTGGTGGATGATATACTGCAATGAAAACATTTCTACTAAAAACAAACACAATAAAAAATCCATACAATAGTGGCACTGGCTGTCGTTGTCGTCGTCCTGACGTGTGCTACTGCTGAATCTCATGCACTGCACCTTGGCAGTGTATTCTTAGTGAGGGAACCCCAAAGGGGGGGGGGTGTCAGGAGCAAGGAATTGGTTTGAATAGGGGACCCTTTCACGTCGTGACTTTGTCCTGAGCCAGGCCAAAGCTGTCAGTCAGTGGTCCTGTTGTTGGTAGATAATGTCTCAAAAATGTAGACGCTGTAGATGTAAGGATGGAACATCTGATCAAAAATTCCACAGATGAAAGCAAAGTGAAAGCCCAAGATGACCAAGAGTACAATATTCCACAGTTGAACGCCAACATTCTGCAGTTGTCCTACAGTAACCATCTCCATTTGCTATTGCTGTGGATCGTAAATGGGTGAGACAAGTGATGTGGATAACCGGACTACTGTACCGGATTACTGTGAAATGACCAAATGGCACAGATGACTAATGCAATAGATAAAGGATCTACTGAACCATCAACATACAACAGAGTTTTCAAAACCTGACAGTTTTAACTCAACATCTGATCAAAATTGGAAAATATCCAAGAACATACGTGCGTTTACTGAGCCCCCATCTGTCTATTCTGATCAGATGAGTTGAAGTGCGATAGCAACAGGCAGGAAGAGTGTCTACTCACTGTATATTTGACTCAATGCAGATGTACGTCAGACATAACAGGCTAACATATTGCAGCCAGATACGGTACAGTAGCCAGCCCCAGTGCACATCTGACAGCATTGTACAGCTTCCTGGCAAATACAAGGCAGACGATAAATGGTGTCCATGTGTTTCCTACAACAACAATATCAAAGCTTTAAAAAACGTAATTATAATACAGTTTGTAGTAGTAGGAAGGAGGAAAATGCATGAAATACATATTGCCTATCTACAGTACAAAACAGTCTAGTAGGGGACTGTTCACTCATCACTGAAAGGCTCAACTACATCATAACAACATTATTATGGCATTATTAAGAGCCGTAGCCGCCCCCATAATGCAAACTGTTCCACCAGTGGAACGCTGTCATTACAATCTTGGTGACAGCAACGTTATAATAACATATTATAATAACATCTGTGCAAATGGGTTAATAGAGTTAGTGACTAGAAAGACAAATAGTTGTGTGGGGGGGTGATGTGGTGTAGCGCGCAAAACCCCCCACTTGGGTTTGCATGCCCATGGGTACCCAGGTTCGAGTCCGGCCTTGGTCATGTCCCAACCCTACCCCCATCTCTCTGTCCCACTGGTTTCCTGTCAATATCTGTCCTATCATCAATCATCATAAAAAGCCCATTAAAATGACTTAAAAAAAAAAAGAAAGACAAATAGGTGAGCTGTAAGAGCAGTCAAGCGTCCATCCATACACAAAGCTAAATAAATGTCTGTTCATGTGTGGAGGAACAAATCGGTTCATCATTGATATATGATACGTATCTGACAGGAGTGGAAAATGTCTTCCCTTTCCATAACATGCATTGAAGAATTGAAGAGATAATTTTATGTCCATGAGAAGAAAGAAAGGTCAAGAGGAGTTCACTGGATCGGAGGCTCAGCCATTACTGACACCTACAAACAAAGGCAGACGATAGCAACTATGTGAAATTCACATTGTGAATAAACAATGGAACTTAATAAAAAATGCCATTAAAGTACGTTGCGTTCCGATCAAGCGAGTGCTCTCACTGTAATCGGAAGAGGCATGAGATTTACGTAGCAACGCAAGACAAAAACAATTGTTATGAAGTGGATTTCCAGTCTAAACCAAGTGTTACCAAAGTATGTTCGTAGCTAGGCCGTCTGCATGTTTTGGATTTACTGCAGAGGTGGTCTTAATCGGAAGATGCATGAGATTTGGTGACAGTTGTTATGAAGTGAATTTCCAGTCTAAACTCAGTGTTAACAAAAACATTTAGTTACTGCCTTTGGCTTTGTAAGGCAGAAACAGTGGGGGGGGGGTCATTTTGTTTCATGGATGTTTCCATATTTAACCCAATCAATCACCAGACGACTCTGGTTCATACACCAGAGCACCAGACTGGAACCCCCTACCATTCGGCTCAGATCAAGCCCTCGTTTTTTTCTGCTCTCTATCTGTTCTGATTTACTTGGATACTGCTGTACTCTGCACTTACCCAACACTCTGTTCTTGTACTGCTTGAATGTCCTCCTTAATAGTCGCTTTGGTCAAAAGTGTCTGCTAAATGTGATGTAAAAAAAAGGACAACGTCTAGCTCTCATTTGGCCCAGCTCTAGCCCCCATTTAGCTCAGATGTAACCCTTGCAGGGCAGCTGACAGGGGAAAGTAAAGGGGTCAGGGTTCACACTCACAGGCCCACGGCGAGAGAGGAAAAAATTGAGTTTTCATTACATTGTACTGTATGTATTGGGTTTGGGGCCCTTTCAAATGACTTTTCAAATGTCCCGGGCCCAACCAACCCATTTAGCGGTACTCAACCCTTGTTTGGCCCAGATCTGTCCCTTGTCTGGTCCAATCAGCAGCTGATGGGAGGCCAGTAAAACCTGAAGTTACGGCTCTCAGCCGGTCGGCTCTGATAGGGGATAGCGCACAGAGAGAACAGCAGTTGCCCCTCCAGACTCACTGCTTCACCCCTTCTTCATGAGCCATAATTCTCTCTCTCTTTCTCTCTTACTCTCTTTCTTTCTCTCCCCCTATTTCTCTATCTGTCTCTGGCATTCTTTCTCTTGCTCTCTTTCCCCTCTCCTCTCCCTTAACCACACTCTTTCGCGCTTTCATTCTCTTAATCTCTCTCTCTCTCTCTCTCTCTCTCTCTCTCCCTGTTATGTCTCTCTCTCTCTCTGTCTGTCTCTCTGTCTCTCTCTCTTCCCTGAGTTTCTCTCCTGTGAGGTGTTTGTCAAATTCACCCCACAGCGCGCGGAGCGGGCGGCACGGCAATCAATTCAGATCTTGGGTAAACACCAACGCCAACTGAGGCCACATTCATCACCGGTGGAAATCCTGGCACCGCACCGCACAAATACCAGGGGCCTCCTCGCTCGCCATCATTTCAATACACTGCGGCTTTGTGCATGAAACATAATAGCATAAACCCAGCATATAGTGTTGCCAGATTGGCCGATTTCCCGCCCAATTGGGGTGTTTAGGATGACCGTCTGCAGGTAAGAAAGGGTATTGGGCAGTTATTTTTTTGGGTTGCCAGATGAGGCTGATAATATCCAGCCCAAAAAATGCTCAAAACCCGCCTGGAAGCAATAATCCTACCGAATTCTATTGATTTCTATGGCCGAAAATGTGCCTTTTTTTGTTAAGTGCCATATTTAACCGTAGACGGCCATCCTAAGCAGCCCAATTGGGCGGGAAACCACCCAATCTGGTAACACTGGGGGATGGGTGGGATGGAGGGGGTGGTTAGTTCCTCCAAGCATTTTCTGAGCATTCTGTGGGGTTGGAAGTCATCACACACATCTGTCATCATACGAGCCACAGCTTCCCTGGCATTGTGCGGCACCAACAAATCCAATCTGAGATGATTTATAAAGGGAGGCGAGGGCTGGGGATCACCAGGGCTTTGGGAGTCAAAGGTATCAAGTTCATCGTGCTTGATAATGGGATGATTGCACGTCTGTGGCCCCGTCTTTGCGGAGGTTGACTGAGAGACCTCGAGACTTATAAAAGGATATCTTTCTCTTTTTTTCAAGTCATATCAGCAATGTTTCTCAATACCAAAGCAAGGAACTCCAATAGACCATTAAAACTTATCCTTTAAAAAACACACCCCCACTCTCTCACACAAACACGCATGTACGCACACGCACACGCACGCGCGCACGCGCGCGCACACACATACACAGACACACACACACACACACACACACACACACACACACACACACACACACACACACACACACACACACACACACACACACACACACACACACACACACGGCTGAGTGATAAAGCTCTTCAATATAAAATCTGAAAAGTGAAGCCAGACGGGAGAAGATGCCTGACTGGCTAAATGCATTCATACACACACTGAGACACACTGAGACACACGCAGACACACACAGACACACTCTCTCTCTCTCTCTCTCTCTCTCTCTCTCACACACACACACACACACACACACACACACACACACACACACACACACACACACACACAATCACACACACACACACACACACACACACACACACACACACACAGAAAGTAAAATAGAGAGGGAGAGGGAGAGGGAGAAGGAGGGAAAAACACAACACAGACAGTACACACTCACAGACACCACAGACACACAGGCACATGCACAATTTATATATTATTTGTGATTTTTTTCCATGTTGTTCATACCTGGACCATTCCCAACATCACCACATGTTCAAAGGAATCCCCACAGATCTCCAGGTCAACTCCGCAGCACTGAGCAGCAGCTCTAAGCTCTGTCTGTGTGTGTGTGTGTGTGTGTGTGTGTGTGAGAGAGACAGAGAGAGAGAGAGAGAGAGAGAGGGGGGGGGAAGAAAGAGAAAGAGAGAGAGAGACATAAACAGAGACAGACAGAGAGAGGATGCACGCATGCATGCGTGTTTGTCTGTGTGTGTGTATGGGGGGGGGGTGGTCAAAACCTGCTGAGAGGCCCCCACCCCCCATGAGTTTTTGCAT
>NC_085866.1:24751386-24778886 GCF_034702125.1 Engraulis encrasicolus | reverse complement strand
GGATGTAATGGTTTTGCGTGCGCCGCCGCCGCGTCCGCCGCCGCCGCGTCCGCCGCGTCCGCCGCCGCGTAAGGTCTTTCGTGTTAACGCGATAACTTTTGAACTGATGTTTGGATTTGTCCCAGATTTTTTTGGGTGAATGCTCTAGGGCAGGTTCATGAACTGATTCGAGTTTGGAGGTCAACACTTTCAAGATGGCTGAATTCAAGATGGCCGAATTTTTGTTTGGTCCATAACTTGTGACCGGGTGGATGGATTTGTCCCAGATTTGGTGTGTGAATGCTCTAGGGTAGGTTCATGAACTGATTAGAGTTTGGAGGCCAACACTTTCAAGATAGCTGAATTCAAGATGGCTGAATTATTGTTTGGCCCATAACTACTGACCGGGTGGATGGATTTGTCCCAGATTTTGTGTGTGAATGCTCTAGGGTAGGTTTATGAACTGCTTCGAGTTGGGAGGTCAACACTTTCAAGATGGCTGAATTCAAGATGGCCGAATTTTTGTTTGGTTCATAACTTCTGACCGGGTGGATGGATTTGTCCCAGATTTGGTGTGTGAATGCTCTAGGGTAGGTTCATGAACTGATTCGAGTTTGGAGGCCAACACTTTCAAGATGGCTGAATTCAAGATGGCTGAATTATTGTTTGGCCCATAACTACTGACCGGGTGGATGGATTTGTCCCAGATTTTGTGTGTGAATGCTCTAGGGTAGGTTCATGAACTGATTCGAGTTTGGAAGACAACACTTTCAAAATGGCGGAATTTTCATTTGGGCCCATAACTTCTGACTGGGTGGATTGATTTGCCCGGTAACACCTTATTTTAATGGTTCACCATTTCAGTGAATCTACCATATTAGGTACAGTGTAATAGCCAATGTAACAATATTTAATACCATGTAATACTAGTGTAATACCAGTGTAACAATATGCAATATCTGGTACAGTGTAATAACGATTGTAACTGTATGCAATACCATGTAATATAGTGTAATACCAGTGTAACAATATGCAATACCATGTAATACCACTTACGCACAAACACATGATGTAAGTAAAAAAATGGCGGTGTTACACTGGTATTACATTGTATTAAATATTGTTACACTGGTTATTACACTGTACCTAATGTGGTATATCCACTGAACCATTAAAACAGTACTACCATTTGCCCCATTTTTTGCTTCATTTTCACAATAGTCGTTTGGTTTTAAGCCTATGCACGTCATGTCACGTCTGTATGTATCATATACGTTTACGAAATGGTGGACGGGAGTGGTAGGAATGATGGGGGACTGGAAGCGTCGCGTTTCGGGGATATACCTTAAGCAGTCGAAGGCGACTGCACAGGCAGTCTAGTTTGAGTATGGTCTCATACACCATATATGGTCTCATATGGCACATAATATGGCCCATTTTTAAATTTATATTTCCCACACACCTTACTGCAAATGAGTAACGTACGCATTCACATTCCATAAAACCATTGTAAGTGGGATGTGAATACATGCCTAACAGTATGAACATAATAAGAAATGTGCCACTGTCACCATATATATAAGACCTCTATAGCCACTGAATGACTTTGAATCAGTGTCATATATTTCTTTTGCATATGGAAGGCCTCTGGTGTGTCCTCGCCTTTCAAACTCCCTCCTAGAGCCTCCCTGTGCAACGGCTGAAACGGAGCACAGCGGAAATCAGTTTTGGACACCCGGGCCAGGAAATGTCTGGTTCCTATGGTGACGGTGGCAGCAGCAAGGCCTAATACTGACCACTTGCTCGCTCGCTCTCACCCTGTCAGAAGCTGAGCAGGTGTCAGAGAGCAGGCGGTGGGCTTTACTTATTTCTTGATTTCCGTCCCCCCGAGGCCTATAAGCTTGATATTTCCCCTGTACTAGGCTACTGCTGGCAGGAAATAGCTAATTCCACAGACCTGTAAAAAGTGAGACTGTGAGAAACGTGTCTGTGTGTCTCTTCTGGACGCTATGCATGACTTCTTCCACTAGAGGCCGCTGTTGGCACTGTTGAGCCTGTGTGTCTGTCTCTCTCTCTCTCTCTCTCTCACACTCACACACACACACAAATAAGTTATTTTGACAGTGCTTGACCACTGAAATTGCCACTGTTTAAGATGTTGGTATTAGCATAACTGGCTAAGCTCCTGGTAGAGATAGCTAGGCTATCTGCTGTGTACGTGAATGAGATTCGTTTCCAATGGCTAGCTTATCTTAAGCCTTCAGACTTCTAACCCCGACACATCCGCCATCCGTGAGGAATGATGATGGAAGAGAAAGGCAGGTGTGTGTGTGTGTGTGTGTGTGTGTGTGTGTGTGTGTGTGCGTGTGTGTGCATGTGTGCGTAAGGGGAAGGAAAAGCGGGAAATACCGTGGCAACGCTTCAAGCCTCCTCAAGGCAGAGATCAGATGGGCAGCCATGTTACCTTGGCCCATTTGGGCGAACAAACAAGGGCGCCTAATGTCACACACGCACACACACACACACACACACACACACACACACACACACACACACACACACACACACACACACACACACACACACACACACACACACACACACGGGCGCCTAATGTCCCTGTTGGCAACATCAGAAAAGAGATGGCTGGGACAGGTGGCACGGGTGGTGGTGGAGGTAAGGCCCGAAAACAGGGGGGCACAAAGGGTATGTTGTCCTGGGCCCAGGGAGATAGGGGGCCCCATTACATTGTACGTATTGGGTAAGGGGCCCTTTTGGATGCCTGGGGCCCAGCAAAACCTGTCAGCGGCCCTGGTGGTGGTGGTGATGGTGGTTTGCACTGGCATTTCGGTGGGTGAGAGGGAGAGATGTGAGGTCGGGACTTTTGGGAAGTTGTACACTGCACTGCCAACACAGGTGCTCTTTCTACAAAGGTGGGCGCCCTTGTAGTCAGCTATTGGTGACCTGTGGCTGACCTAAGTGAAGGATAAGGAAAAGGGAAGGGATTGACACAAGGCATGCAGCCAATTTCACACACATGCAAACACACACACACAAACACACACACACACACACACACACACACACACACACACACACACACACACACACACACACACACACACACACACACACACACACACACACACACACACACACACACACACAGACAAGGCTTACTGTTACTACCTCTGCATCCTTAAGGTCATATGATAAGTATCTTATCTTACAGTGTAATCTTTTCTGTGCTTATTGATAGGTTGCCAGATTTTTTTCCCCCTTTTTTATCAGGGAGAGAAAAAAAACACACTGTGCGTTTCAATAAATTCACTGACATCGGCAAGAATGAATGTGCAGTCTCGTTCAAATCTTAAACAATTGAGCGTCCCTTGACCAGCATCAACGAAACTCTAGTTTGCGATTTGAATCTCCGTCAAAAAGAAAAGAAAAAAGAAAAAAAAATCATCTGTGTGGATTCCAGCTCTTACTACGAATCCATGTCTGCTTTCATTTGCTACAGCACCCCTGGAGACACAGCCGTGTGCTAAATTAACAACATATAAATATAACAGCAAGGCACACAGCCGTGCTAAATTAACAACATATAAATATAACACCAATGCTTATTTTGGACGGGTGTCAAACCTAGCAGCCCTTCTGAAATCAAGAATGGGTCGCCTGGATGGGTACAGTGGAAACAGGCTTCACCCACGCCTGACTCCAAAAGGTCAACTAGTCCAGTCTAGTAGCAGCACACAAGACACAGCACCAGCCAGCCGGGTCAGGCAGTGAGTGGAGTGAGTGCATCTCTCTCTCTCTCTCTCTCTCTCTCTCTCTCTCTCTCTCTCTCTCTCTCTCTCTCTCTCTCTCTCTCTCTCTCTCTCTCTCTCTCTCTCTATCTCTCTCTCTCTCTCTGCTAGAAAGTCACAAGCCACAAGCCAAAGCTTAACTCCAAGAGGTCAACTAGTCGGTTCTAGCAGCACACCATACATTCACAGCCAGGTGAGGCAGAAAATGGATGGTGCTCTCTCTCTCTCTCTCTCTCTCTCTCTCTCGACTGGAAAGTGTGTCCCACAGTCCAGAGCCAAAGCCAGCGCCTGCAGCCACGCTCGGTGAGAGCCACTAATCAGGCCTGACACGCCACATCCTGTCTCCACCGCTGTCCCATGAAGGCAGCGCTCCATGTTGCCAGGCCTGTCACCAGTGCCAGCCCGTTTGTGGGCGGCGCGCACCTATGCATACAGTAACTCTCCTGAGGACTGGCTGCTCCTGGCTGTCCCAAAAGGCAATGCAATGCAAAAGAAATGGGTGGATGCTGCTGGACTGTGGAAAAGACCTGTACTGTATGCACTGCAGGGCTTAACACCAGCCAACTGGCCAAATGCTGGTGAAAATTCAGTTTGGCTGGTAGAAAGGAAAACTTACTAGCCACTTTGACCCGTTAAGTGAGTGTATGTTAGGCTGCTAAGAATAACGTCTACAAGCACATTTGATGAAAAAAGTTGATTTAGAGCCCTGACTGTATGTACGGTACGTACTATATACAGTATACATCTCACATCCTTTGTATGACACAAAGACATGTTACACAAGTATTAAAGGTGCATTGTGTAGGATGGTGGTCAGAGCAGGTATTGCAATTATGCTGCTCATAGAGCTTGAAAGTGACGTCACTTCCCCCGATTTCATGGGACCTCAACGGCGTTTTTAGCTGAAAATCATAGCATGTAATCCAATGGCGGTATGATATTTCGATCCCCTTCGAGTTGTGCCACGAGCTCCACATATGTTGTTTCTGATATTTTTGTTTAATTTTTCGTACAAACCCCCAAACAATTTAGAAGGGTGTGTTTCTTCACATTTTTCATGCAGATGGCCTCAGGACAAAATATTGATACTCTATATCTAGCCTCTTAAACAGCATATTTGTAGCCCAGCGCATATAATGGCTCAAATCAGAAGATATTTACTCGCTACCATGTTGTTAGATGGTCAGCTTAGGTCCCATGAAATGCGGAACTAAGCGGCGGCACTTTCAAGCTCTATCGAAACTTTGCTGCCTTTTGCCAAAGTTGATGTTTTCATGAGCTTTTAGTAAATAATAAACTAACACTTACTAGTATGACCAAAGTACAGTAAATTTTAAAAATGTCACTTTCTGCAAATTCAAAATGGTTGACCATGGAGAAGATCCCCCTTTTCATGTATGAAAAGTGCAAGACTCCTCTGAAGGGATGACTTGGTCTACTTGTTTCTTTCTCAGGCGAGTCAGAAATACAGTCATTTAAATAACCTGAAACAAGGGCTGACACCGCTTTGGAAAAGAACACATTTTATGGGCCATTAAGTCCATGGCACACACTCATAAAAATGTGGAACTAATACTTTTGCTGGTTTTTAAATTATTACCTGAAAAAGAAATGTACTGTGAAAGGAAGGACAGAATGTGAAATATAGTCTTAATACGGAAACTTAAACGTATTGTAATGAAGGAGCGAAATCTAAGCTCTGCTATAGTATTTCACATCGGTCACATTATTTTTTTAAATATATTTTTTGGTCTTTTAGAGTTCATTATGGAAGCAAATGGGGAGAGAGACGGGAAGGGTCGGCAAAGGACCCGGGCCAGAAATCGAACCCGGGTCAGCCGCATGACAGACAAGTGCCCTACCGGATGGCCACGGCAGGGCCGACCAGTCACATTCTTAACGAAGAACAACGTCAGGCTTATTCAAACGACTGCCTTTTTATCTGCACTAAAAACCAAACATCCGAATTGAGAAAGAACGCTGAAAATCTTCCATCCAAGAGCAACACGGTCTGTCATTATAATAGTAGGTGGTCTTAGAACCCTGGCCATGGACACAAAATGGACCAAAAGGTCAGTGTGGAGCGGAAACAGTTCCCATATGCTGTTCAGACACAGAACTAGGGGTGGGCCATAAGGCAAAAATGGCATATCACGATTTTTTAACATGAAATCTCAATTTCGATTTTTTTTTTATCACGATCTTCCATCCAAAAAAAAAAAAACAAAAAAAATTTTTTTGATATGCTTGCAATTTGTAATTTGCAGTTGATAAAATGTTAACACACTGATGACACTTTCATAAAGTGCACAATTTGAATACAATAATGTTAAGAATAAAAGGGAAGACAACAACACCAGTAAGTAGACATCACTTAGATACTGATAGTTAATATCCTCACTGCAAGCCGATCTATACGATTTCTTCACTTTGGCAGATTCGAGACGATCTTGTACTGATATCACGATTCACGATTTAATATCGTCATATCGCCCACCCCTACACAGAACCATGTTCATATAGACTGCTGTCAGGTCCGCTAACAGCTTTGGAAGGTGCCAGAACAAAGCTTAACTGAAGGACCCCCTCAATACACAGTATCCAGGCCCAGCCGTGGCTCAAACGGCTGGGCACTGAACTGCTACGGTGGTGATCCGTGTTCGATTCCGGCCCCGGTCATTTGCTGATCCTTCTTCCCCGTCTCTCTCTCTCCCCACTCATTTCCTGTCACTTTCCCGCTGCCCCGTCAAAAATGAAGGCATGAAAAAAAGATTAAAAAGAGGTATATACTGTATAGTGTATATATACAGACCTATATCAAACCTCCCCTTTATAAGCAAGGTACTAGAAAAGTTGTATTTAAACAGCTTAATCAACATCTGGCTGGGAATGATATCTTGGAAAAATTCCAATCAGGCTTTAGAGCCAACCATAGCACCGAAACAGCACTAACCAAAATAATAAGTGATCTTAGGCTCAGCACTGCCGCAAACAAAGTTTCAGCACTTATCCTCCTCGACCTCAGTGCCGCCTTTGACACAATAGACCACAACATACTAATTGACCGCCTTGAATCTTGGGTAGGCTTGTCCGGTCACGTCTTAGAGTGGTTCAAAACATATATTACAGGAAGGCAGTTTTTTGTCACCATCGGAGAACACGTCTCCAACAAGTATGATGTATCTTTTGGAGTTGCTCAGGGTAGTTGATTGGGCCCTCTCCTCTTCTCTCTCTATATGTTGCCCCTGGGCTCCATCATCAGAGAGCACAATGTTGATTTTCATAGCTATGCCGATGACACTCAACTATATATCTCTGTCGAGCCTAGCCAAACCACTGCCATTCATGCCTTGACTAAATGCATGTCTGCCATCACAGATTGGATGAACAGTAACTTCCTAAAATTAAATGAGGATAAAACTGAAGTGTTGCTCATTGGGCCTAAGGAAAAACGTGCAAAACTCCACTCAAGCCTAGGTGACCTAAGCATACACATTAAAGATAAGGTTACTAGCCTAGGTGTGGTCATAGACTCGGATTTGAGCTTTGAGCCTCACATCAACAAGATAACAAAATCTGCTTTTTTCCATCTTAGAAATGTTAACAAAGTGCGCGGCTTGGCCCCCCGACAAGACGCCGAGAAACTTATTCATGCCTTTGTCACCAGTAGGATAGACTACTGCAATGCTCTCTTCTCTGGTCTCCCAAAAAAATTAATTGACAAATTGCAACTCATTCAAAATTCTGCGGCAAGAATCCTAACAAGAACCAGAATGAGAGAGCACATCTCTCCTGTCTTGGCAGACCTGCACTGGTTACCTGTCTCATACAGAATCGACTTTAAGATTCTGCTCACAGTATTTAAAGCATTAAATGGACTTGCCCCTAGCTATATCTCAGACATGCTCTCTTTTTATGCCCCTGCTCGAGCTCTCAGGTCCACTGATGCCAAGCTGCTAAGGACCCCCACCCCCCCGCAGAAGAAGATTGGCGACGCCGCGTTTGCCTGCTATGCGCCCAAGAGATGGAATGCCCTCCCCATCGAGATCCGATCAGCCACCTCCGTCGACTCCTTCAAGAAGCAGCTGAAGACCCACCTCTTCATCCTTGCCAACTCCTAGCTGCCAAGGTGTCATAATGTCCCAGCTGCCGCAGCGCCCTTACTACTCGCAACCAGCCCTGGCAGGGGGCTCCCCTAGGTGGCCGCTGGTCTCTGCCTGAGGTTTCTTCCTGACTATAGGGGGTCTTTTTTTCTCAGACTTCACTGAGCTTTTTTTCCCCCTTACAAACTATGAATCAAGAGAAAGGGAGTTTTTCCTCACCCCTGATGCCACCAGGGGCCGCACCTGAGCGCCCAATCTCTGTGTGACTATCTATGACTTATGATAGGCCCAGCCACTATGGACCTTACACATCTAAGAATCCTGGTCCTATCCTACGTTGACCTTATGACTCTACATTCTCTGTCTATCTCTTCTTCCTCTGCCTTCCTGCTTTTTCTGCCTCTCCTCTATACCTCTCCTTTTAAATCTATCTCTAAAAATGTTTTTTTTTTCCCATTTGTTAAGCACTTTGAGTTACATGCCTTGTATGACACAGTGCTATACAAATACAATTATTATTATTATTATATTATATGCAATGACGACCCAAATCTGGGTCACCCCTCTCCCTGGGCCTGGGGCAACTGGCCCCTTTGCCACCGTCGGCATCCCTGACGGCTGTACACAGGGGATTCCAAAGTAAGTGGACTGACTTTGACTGTGAGTTCAATCATATGCCCCGCTTTGCTTTTGTGTTATTTCTTTGATTGGCCTCTGATGGGTTTATAATAAGCCTGAAAACGATGGCCAAGCGGTGGAGAGCTTTGGCAGGCAGGGACGTCTACTAATAAGCCACTGTAATAAATCATGCGATCGGATCGGATCCGGTTTGGAGATGTCATTGAGAGGAGAGAGGAAGGCTACGACACAGAGAGGTACTGAGGTAAATAGGAAGGCAGCCACAGAGGCAGCCCAGGAACAGAGAGAGAGAGAGAGAGAGAGAGAGAGAGAGAGAGAGAGAGAGAGAGAGAGAGAGAGAGAGAGAGAGAGAGAGAGAGAGAGGGGAGAATGACGAGAGGAGAGGTAGGCTGTACAACACAGGGAGGTAAGCTGTATGACACAGAGACAGAGAGGTACTGAGGTACAATGAATGTTGAGGGTGACCAGGAACAGAGAGAGAGAGAGAAAGGGAGAGAGAGAGAGAGAGAGAGAGAGAGAGAGAGAGAGAGAGAGAGAGAGAGAGAGAGAGAGAGAGAGAGAGAGAGAGAGAGAGAGAGAGAGAGGTACTGAGAACACGGAGAGGTACTGAGGTAGAGAAACATGAACAGAGTAAAAGGTGGGGTTGCAGGTATGACATCACGTTGGGGGAACTCCCCCAGGATTCTAAGGTTCTACATAGACTCCTATGAGCCTACGGAACCCCCAACGTGATGTCATAATGGTACATTTTCTTAAAATGGTTAACCTGCAACCCCACCTAGAGTAAAGTGCATCCCAGTTTTGAACCAAAGAAGGCGAGGAGGCTGAAAACTGACAGACATCATCAACCTTTTCCTTGAATCTCAATGCTAAATGCCAAGTCAATACCACAGTAAGATACGATACGATACTATATGATATCATAGGATACAATACGATATGATATCATACTATACGATACCATAGTAATTCATTGTCAGTTTGCACTGAAATTCATTTTGCATCCCTTAGCATCCAAGGACATACACCTTGCATCACAAGACTATTGCACATGTGCTATGCTCCACATGTATAAGCGCTAACTGACTAACTGATAATGAAACTGAAGTAAGTTATATGGAAGAAGTCCTGAGTCAGCGAGAGCGAGATCGGTCTGAAACCTGAACGACATCCATCTTTCCATACTGGAGGACTCCTCTGGAATCATCAGGTGAACCAGGCATGCATGCATACAGCAGACTGTAGACCACAGAGAGCTCATCCAAAGAAAAGCTTGTCTCCCTGTCTCAGGTTTAATGCTTGGAGCAGAAACGACGGTTTCGGGCAGCACAAACTGAATACTGGTAGCCAAAAAGATGTCCTACACCACCAGTGTTTCTCAAACGTTTTCAGACCGAGGACCACTTTGTCCCCCCCAATAATGTTCAGTTATGTTTAGCTTTGTAATAATGTTACAAATATAGTCAACTAGCTTGTCTTGAAAAAGTAGAAATCGCCTCACGGACCACCTGAGCTCTGTTGTGGATCACCAGTGCTCCCCGGACCACACTTTGAGAATCACTGTCCTAAGATGTGTGCTCTTTTTACTGACATGGCAAGATGTTTTAACTCAACCACACATACAGTATCAGGCGTGCCTCTTGCACAGCACGGATCAGGTTTTTCAGAATCATCGCCTGGTTGATTGCATGGAAAAATGCATTTAACAGTTGATTAAACCAAAATTTGGAGCGTGTTCTGCTAGAAATGTTTGCATTCGATGCCTCTAGAGGGAACCAAACGCTCTCGCAGCATGTGCTCATTCATTATTTTCCTTCATCAGCTATGGTTTGAAATAATAATGTCACTCCGTTCCAGAATAAGCCTGCTCAATGAAAACACACAGACTTGAACATATATACGCTGCAACCACGCACGCATGCACTTCATTACTATAAGATAAACAGGCTGACTTGCTCTCATGACAGCATGTTTCCCTCAATATCCCACATGCACGCACGCCTGACCACAGCACACACGCACACGAGTACACACACATGCACGCACGCACGCACACACACACACACAAACACACACACACACACACAGACAGGTGCCTACAGAAAGACACAGCATAACACGCACACATACACACGCAAGCACGCACACGCACACACACACACCCACCCACACACACACACACACACACACACACACACACACACACACACACACACACACACACACACACACACACACACAAACATGCAGACACATAGACAGGTAAACAGGTATGTTCAGGTGCAGACAGTCACAGCATAGACACATACAGACACAAACACGCACACGCACACGCGTGCGCACACACACACACGCACACACACACACACAGACACACACACACACACAGAATGACTTAATGACATCCTGACACCGTTTACTGGCTGTGTGATGTGTCCACAATGGCATATTGTAGAGACAGACACAGACCAGAGACGGGCCAGCATGTCATCTCTCATCACCACAACGAGCTGCAGGACAGCACAGCACTGTCCTGGAATACACTCAAGAATGCTGCCCACCACCCCTCGAATTCACAGTTTACACACACACACACACGCACGCACGCGCCCACACGCACACACGCATGCATGTACACACACACGCGCGTGGATGCAAACGCACATACACACGCATGTACACGCACACACACACACACACACGTGCATACACACACACACACGTGCATGCACACACACGACACGTCGATGCAAATGCACACGCACACACACGCACTCGCACTCACACACACACACACACACACACACACACACACACACACACACACACACACACACACACACACACACACACACACACACACACACACACACAGAGTTGGATAAAAAGCACTTCCTGCCCCAAAGTGTTCCCGCTCCACCCCATCCTAACCCCAACCCTAACCCAAACCCTAACCACATCCCATCCCTATCCATATGCTCCCTTCATGTCCCTGGGACTGAGGAACACAAGAGGACCTGTTAGAGAGCACCATCACTGGAATGTCAGCCACCACCACCACCACCACCAGCATCACCACCAGCACATCACTGAACCAAACCAAGTGTTCAAAGACTTCTCTCTCTCTTTGTCGCTCTCTTTCTCTATCTCTCTCTTTCTCTCTCGCTCTCGCTCTCTCCCTTGCTTCCATCTTTCTACCTCTCTTCTTTCTCTCTTCTCCTTGCCAGCCTCCAGACCTTTACCCTGTGTTCAAAGACCTCTGACAACTTCTTCTCTCTCTCTCTCTCTCTCTCTCTCTCTCTCTCTCTCTCTCTCTCTCTCTCTCTCTCTCTCTCTCCCTCTCTCTCTCTCTCTCTCTCTTTCTCGAACTCGTGACCATGACCCCCGCAGCCTCTCAAAGCGTCTCTGCATGAACTCAGCTGCTTTCAATCCCGTGGTGGTGAGCATACTAGATAGATAAGGACTCCTGCCTCGGCCCCGGCCCCGATTAAAGGCTCCTGAATTAATTCCCCAGGTGGGAAGACATCCAATATGCCACTGGTGTTGACTCACTGTTGACGCTCACAATGGAGGCAATGTCTGCAGCCAGAGCGGCACTTTTGTCAGATCAGATGCTGCTGACCTCCGAAGGCCTGAGGGCTGCAAGGGGACCTGTTTGCTGAGCCGATGCCCATCAGCGGCGGAACAATTGTGCACAGACTGCCAAGGGCATAGTAGGGCCCCCACCGCTAATACAGGAGGGCCCTGGGCCCAGGGGCAAATGCCCTGCTTGCCCCCCCCTAATAGCTCTGACTCTGCTGCCCATTCACCACGAGGACCCTCGATGAAACATTACATGGAGAATGTTCTGCAAAGGGCATCCCAGGGCAACCCCGTGGCTAGGGTTGCCAGATGTGTGTGATCATTTCCAGCTCAAACAATGCTGAAAAAAACGCCTAAAGGTACTAAATCGCCGCCCAATACGAACCAAATTGTATTGATTTCTATGGCTATTATTCTACAGCAAAAAAACACCCAATGGCCGTTTTTAAAGGGACACTGTGTGAGATGTTTAGTTGTTTATTTCCAGAATTCATGCTACCCATTCACTAATGTTACCATTTTCATGAATACTTCATACAATATTCATTATGACTGGAAAAATTGCACTTTTCATACATGAAAAGGGGGATCTTCTCCATGGTACGTGTAAGAACCCAAAACGTAATAACTGCCCATAACGTAATAACTGCCCATAACGTAATAATTTGGGCCCATTTGAAACGTAATAAAACCCATAATGTAATAACTTGCCCATAACGTAATAACACTTCCCTACCCATAACGTAATAACGTTCTGCCCATAACGTAATAACTTATTACGTTATGGGCAGGTTATTACATTATGGGCCTTACTCTAAAAAAAAGCGTTGATAATGTAATAACGATGCCCATAACGTAATAACTGCCAGTAATGTAGGAATTTGGGCCCATTTGAAACATAAAAAAGCCAATAGCGTCAAATAGCAACAATGGTAAATGTGTAGCCAAGTGTTTTAAGTTAACATTAGCTAAGGTTGGTTGACAGGTATTGCTAACCATGCTAATAATACTAAATTGTTAACTATCTAAATTTTATTCAGTAAATAAAATGTAACTAGAAGCACTCAGAGAGCGCAGACTCCCGCCAAGGATGCTGCTTGATACATTTGACCATGTTACACCCTAAGTCTTTCTGCCTTGTTTTAGTGCTGTTCTCGCAATTCAATTTCTGGTCACTAGGGGGCGTCTAGATAGTGAAGAATCTTTTGAAAAGTCCTGGTTCCGGTTCGTGATCCGGATAATCACCAGAATTGAATCACTTGTTCCTTGGGTCATTACTAACAGCTCCACAAAGTTTCGTCCAAATCAGTTGATTCGTTTTTGAGTTATCCTGCTGACAGTATCTTTAAAAAAGTCCTGATTCCGGTTCATGATCCGGATCACCCCCAGAATTGAATCACGTGTTCCTTGGGTCATTATCAACAAACCCACAAAGTTTTGTCCAAAAATGTTTAGTTTTTGAGTTATGCTGCTGCCAAACAGACAGACAAACAGACAGACAAACCAACGCGACCGAAAACATTACCTCCTTGGCGGAGGTAATTAGCTAATGTTTTTATGCCCTGATGGAACAGACATCTAGGGGCTGTGACAATGTAGTTTAATGATGATATTAAACTACCAATTATGGTAATATTGCTTATTATGTTATGTTAATGTGATATAATTAAATATATATTTTTAATTGTCTCTAAACTGAAGCAGGTTAGCTGATATGATTACTATACAAACTATCTTAAACCTATCCAGACTGGGGGGGGGGCTAAAAGTGCCCGCACCAACTTTGATGTTGTATAACTCCTTAATGACTTAAGCTATGACTACGAAACTTGGTGACTTTTCCTAAAATTTACTTGGCTACAGTTTAGTACCAAAAGATTATGTTTATCATTTTTGCCGTTGCCATGGCAACGGTTTTCTGACAGGTATGTCTGACCGAAAATCAGTGATCTAAGTCTCATTATTGTTTCTTTTTCATATTTTTTTGTTATTTCCATTAGCATCAGACAGCTTTGAGACCATTAAAGTGGTCTGAAGCATATAATCATTAAAATTTAAGTGCATTACCTAAATTTGATGGAACATACATTATGGCAAGATTTTGGGCATTATAATCAGATGATGTCATAATGACGTCATAATACCAGATAATGACACAAAAATGATGTCATTCATAGATGTCCATATGTAGATCATCTCCCCAAAGTTTGGTGGTCATAACATATTCCGTTCCGTTCTACTAGTTACCGTCGCTACTAGTTACTCGCTCAGCGAATGAAGTCAATAGAATGTCGATGTGTTCCATGGTGCTGAAGCTGCCTCCTTGTCTGATGGTGACTCTGCCTATGTCTCTGATGCTGATCCTGTCCCTGTCCCTGATGGTGACCCTGCCTCTGCCCCTGATGGTAACCCTGCCTCGGTTCCTGATGGTGACCCTGCCTCTACCCCGGATGCTGATCCTGCCTCTGTTCCTGATGGTGACCCTGCCTCTGTCCCTGATGGTGACCCTGTCTCTGTCTCTGATGTTGATGATGCCTCTGCCCCTGGTGCTGAAAAACCCATGTGTCATGGCGCTCCCTATTAACCTTCGAAGGTTTTACAGAAAAGTATTGGTTTTGTCCTTGAACAAGATATGGCCATGCTTGGGGCATTTAAAGGGACACTGTGTGAGATTTTTAGTTGTTTATTTCCAGAATTCATGCTGCCCGTTCACTAATGTTACCTTTTTCATGAATACTTACCACCACCATCAAATTCTAAGTATTCATTATGACTGGAAAAATCGCACTTTTCATTCATGAAAAGGGGGATCTTCTCCATGGTACGCCATTTTGAATTTCCAAAAAGAGCCATCTTTAGCAGCAAAAAAAAACTCTACTTGGACCATACAAGGAAATATTTGTTTATTACTTAGTAAACTTTCATGTAAAGATCAAATTTGGCAATAGGCAGCCCAGTTTCAATGAGCAGCATAGTTGCAGTACCTTTTTTGACAATTTCCTGCACAGTGTCCCTTTAAAGCGATGGTTCGGAGTAGTTTTCTGCCATGGTGCTGAAGCTGCCTCCTTGTCTGATGGTGACTCAGTCTATGTCCCTGATGTTGATCCTGCCTCTGCCCCTGATGGCGAAGCTTTAGCAGGACAGAAGCTATTCAGCTTGAGTTGATAATAATAAACTCCTGCACTATTTCCAAACTTCCAAATGCTTAGTTTGGTGAATAGAGACCATATTTGTACTACTGTAGAAGTTTGGAGATGTATGTGAATGCCCAATAGCACTTAAGCCAAGCTATTCGGAATAGTCATACAATAACTCGGTAACTCTGCTAATGTTCGCCCAAGCCAGAAAACACTTTGGGTGGACTACTGGATGGATGTCACGGTTCAAATGGCATTAGGGTGAATCTACTCTGAACCATTGCTTTAATAGAGTGTCACACCTGATCCGTCAGCTGTGCACCATGTTTAATCAAAAATATATATGAGATGCTCTTGTGGAGAGCCTACTTGAAGGCAACAGTGGAGGTGACATACAGTATCAATAAGCATCATGAAGCTGTACAAGGCTGCTGGACGCAGCAGCGGTCTCAGCACACGACTGAAAGGCTTATCATGCGAGAACAGCCAATGGATGAAAGCGTGGATACTTCTTAGTCATGTAGGCTACAGAATTTACAAGATCAAGGACATTTACTGGAAAAAGTAACGTCAGTATTACAGTATGTGGATGTTATTCTACCTTATGTTTATGTTGAGTATGCATATTTTGTTTACATTTTTTACATTTAAAACTTTGAGTCAGAAGAAAGCAAGATCACAGCACACTCCAACACTTCAGCCATGATATTTATGGGAAGTAATGCCAATTTTATGTTGAACTCATTTTACCTAATGTTTATGTTGAGGATGCTACAGTATGTGTGTTTTTTTTACATTTCAATATGATGAAAAGTATTCTGGTAAAATAGAATTTTATACAGAATAGCAGTCTGTCATTTTAATTAATATTATTTTTTGTATAACAAACAAAAGACATTTAATTTCACCATTCGTGTAGTTCATGTATGAAATTTGCAGTTCAAATGTTTGCATTAAAGGAATTGAAATTGTGAATACTGTAGGCTATGTGTTTGTCATTATTATAATAACTAAAAACTTTGTAGTTAGACAATTGGATTGAACACATAGGAAATGCAGAGGATAACAGATTAAAATGTCCAGTCACTGTTATTTGCTGCAACAATAGAGGTCAGACAAAATATGAACAGTACAATAGTAAAGTGCATTGCAAATACTGAAGTCATCTGTGCGTTACTGGCAGTTATTACGTTATAGGCATCGTTATTACATTATCAAAGCTTTTTTTAGTGTAAGGCCCATAGCGTAATAACATGCCCATAACGTAATAACTTATTACGTTATGGGCAGAACGTTATTACATTATGGGTAGGGAATTTTTATTACGTTATGGGCAAGTTATTACGTTATGGGTTTTATTACGTTTGAAATGGCCCAAATTATTACGTTATGGGCAGTTATTACGTTATGGGCAGTTATTACGTTTTGGGTTCTTACAGTCCGCCATTTTCAATTTCCAGAAATAGCCATTTTTAGCTGCAAAAATGACTGTACTTCGACCATAGTAGAAAATATTTGTTTATTACATCGTAAACTTTCATGTTAAGATCAAATTTGGCAATAGGCAGCCCAGTTTCAATGAGCAGCATAGTTGCAGTACCTTTTTTGACCATTTCCTGCACAGTGTCCCTTTAGCCATTTTCTTCCACAGGCGGCCATCTCAAGCAGACCAATGGGGGGTGGGTAACGGCAACACTGCCCGTGGCCTAATGGTTATACGAAGAGAGTTGGTCTGGTGGGGAAGAGAGGAGGGTTGCAACAAGTCTGCATTTTGAATAAGTAGAATTCCTGTGGGTGGTCTCTTGAACATGACTGGGGTGCATTTGCCGAAACCATAGTTGCTAACTACGTTAGCTACTTTGTTGTTTGCAATGCAATTTCCTAGTGGTGTGCATTGGCACTGCCCTCACGATTCGATTCGATTACGATTTGGGAGGTAGCGATTTGATTCGATTCTATGCGATTCGATTCGATCCGATTCAATTCTACAATGCATTGCAATGCATTACATTTCTACTGAAAGCAAAGTAAATGTTTCATCAGTCATGATGAGGCAATACAAGTAGTCAGATACTGAGCAACAATTTATTGGCTGTTTTCTGTATCAGTCTGTATCAGTCTTGCAATGCTTTGAAGTGCTTTTATTTAATTAAACATTCCTTTGCTCCCGAAATATCCACAGAAGTAATTGAAACTTTAAAAAATTGCTGCATCGATTTTGGAACTTGCCGCATTGAATTGGATCGTTCATGCCCCGCATTGTATTGCATCGCCGAATCGATTATTGTTGACATCACTACAATTTCCCATTGACAACTAACCAAGTTGCTAACTGCTAACAACTAGCCTACGCTTTCGAGAAACGCACCGCTGTATTGAAAGGCGAACTTTCATTTGGGAACTTCCCATTGTCATTGGGACACAGCAATCCACAGCACATAGTGCACACAATGCATTTGCATTCATGCGTTATGCCTTTGCATTTAGGCAGTCCACCTGGTGTCCAAAGGGAGCATTGTGATGGGATGGTAACATGCTAAAAGGGGAATAGTGCTGGTGTAACGTAATGGGTGTGGAAGTAGACTATTATTAGTGGAATACTGCACCATAGAAGGAGCTAAAGTAATACTACGCAAGAGGTAATGGCTGTAATGGTTACGTCTGTTGGTCTTGGTATTGCAGGTTTCATTTCTGTGGAATCCATTCACTTTCTGCCTAGTAGAGTAGAGAGGGGCAATACGCCCCCATAGGGTAATACGCCCCCTACCCGTCCATTACACTCGAGCGTCTACAGATGATGAATTAGTGTCATAAATGTTGCATAATGACGTATACTTTGAAGCATATTGTGATAAGTCATAATGAATAAAGACAAAACAAAAACAACATAATCTAATTAATATCGTATCAAGGATAGTTGGATCAAGTACGTTTGGATTTATGTAGCCTACGCTGGTCTAAAATATACTCTCGATACGTCTACGTCATTGGGAATCTTCGCTTCAGTAGGATTGGAAACTATTCAAATGCAAATGCACATATAATTTATTTCCACTGTCATCTCGTGTTTCTATTTATTGTGCCCAAGTTGATGCAGCTCTCACTTCACTCCTGCACATTCTGTTCTCTTCTCACCCTGACAAAAGCAGTGATTTACAAACAGATGATGTTATAATTGAAAAAGAACAGTGGTGTAACGTAATGAGAGACAGTGATGACATGCAGTTCAAGCACACACTGCACCCTGATGTTCCTCAAAGAGAATGTTTTGAATTTAGCTTTTAGCGCAAAAAAATGCTCAGCATTGTGTTAGCCAAAGAGCATAATTGAGACTAATCTATCCTTCGAGAGAGAGAGAGAGAGAGAGACAGAGAGAGAACAACTCCACTGTGAGCACAATGACTCAGCAGTCTGTGTGTAAAATTGCTAGGGGTTCCAGACGGGTTGTTATGAAGGCTATTAAACTAAAAATGGGGAGTAAAGTGAGCTGAGTCTTTTAAAAGACAGTGCTGATGAACAAGTCATCTTTCATGAGATGACTGAGAAGCCGTATTGAGAAAATGAGGGCTCTATTTTTTAACGCACAGGCCACAGACTGAATGTCTGTTACTCTGTAAAAAAAAGGGGGGGAGAATAATCATTAAGTGGCTCTACTGTAATGGAAATTGCAGGAAGACACATAACTTAAACATAACTCAGTCCCCTTGTGACCCGTGTCTGTGACACACGGCCGAGCAGGGACGCGGCATCCTGCACAAGGGTCGCGTATGCACGAATGGTCACACACAGCCATTACTCAAAAACACTGTCACAATTCTCCCTCTGCGGTTTCAATCTAAAAAGCCACTGATCTATGGGCCCCGGAGGAGGACGAGGAGGGGAAAAAAGTATACGTCCACTGTCCCATACATACATACATCATGCGCTACTGTACGGCAAAAGCCTTGGCAAGGACTACTAAGTAGAGGGTCGGAGCTGGAGGAGATTCAGTGCTGGAGGAAACGTTGGGGAAATGTGTTCAATCATCTTACATGAGAATACGGCGAGAAAATAGGAAGGCAGGCGATTAAAGAAAAACAGTGGCGTCTCTCACTGTTGATGTTTCCTAAAAGCTCACCATAAAATTAATGAGCTTTGCAAGTCACCCACTAAAACACATAGCCAGTAGCGTAGCCCCTGCGGAGATAACTTCATCTTACTTCAAGTCTCATTTCCACAATCTCCCCTCAGCCACTGTGGCATGTGGTAATACCAAGGGAACAAAGTGTTGGCATATTGTATGTCTGTGGATGCTGTATAGCCTGTGACCGGAAAAGCATAGGGTTTTATCCTAATGGTATATCTCTAAGGCATTTGTAGCGTTATATTACCCAACGTCTTCACCTAATCTTTAACATCTGCTTCAGCCAATGAGAGAAAAAAACAACAACACAAGCTCAATGTACAGCTCAAAATCCGAAAACCCATCTGGACAGTAAGAGCTTGTTAGGTAGGCCTATCTATCTATCTATCTATCTATCTATCTATCTATCTATCTATCTATCTATCTATCTATCTATCTATCTATCTATCTATCTATCTATCTATCTATCTATCTATCTATCTTCAAAAATGCATGGTTCAGGGTAACAGGTTTTTTATGTATAGAAACAAACTCGAACTGAATTTTGAGCTGTTATTTTAAGCTGCATAAAACAGCGATCTCTTCCTTCCCCCCTTCCTCCTTGAGCCCTGCAATAACACAATTTAATGAATGGCAAGTGGGACATAAATAATTTAATAAATTTATGAGCAAGACCCTTGACTGAAATGGAAAGAAAAACTAAACCAGTGTTTTGGGGGTTGTCAAGTGTTTCTCAAGGGCTGCTAGCCTGCTACAGGGATCACGACCTCAAAAACAAAACAAACAACAAAAAAAACATGTGCACATTCAAAATGCGCACACACCCAGACACCACGGCTCTCTCTTGGAAATTACCAACTTTTGACGGAAGCTTCTGTGAAAGAGAGAAAGTAGTTTTAAAGGGGTATGCCACTATTTTGGGGCTTAATACAGTTAAAATCGGTGGCTGTGATTTATAAAGGTGGTAAAGTGTTTTATTTCTCAAGTTAAGCGTTGTCTTGCTTTAAGACAAGTTAAAAGAGGGAGTATGTAGCTAAGCAAGTGAAAGTCAATGGATCACTGTAGCATGTAGCATGCTACACGGATGTATTGACTTTCACTAGACAACGGCTTACATGAAAAATAAGACACTTTCCCACCTTTATAAACCCTGGCCAACGATTTTAACTGTATTAAGCCCCAAAATAGTGGCATACCCCTTTAAGATTAATGTCTTACAATCATGAGATGCAAAATTGTGTTCAGCAATAATTACCCTGTATGAACACTTATTTTCTCTGCCATCATGAGATGGTAATGTCATTGGGACACAGCAATCCACAGCACATAGTGCACACAATGCATTTGCATTCATGCGTTATGCCTTTGCATTTAGGCAGTCCACCTGGTGTCCAAAGGGAGCATTGTGATGGGATGGTAACATGCTAAAAGGGGAATAGTGCTGGTGTAACGTAATGGGTGTGGAAGTAGACTATTATTAGTGGAATACTGCACCATAGAAGGAGCTAAAGTAATACTACGCAAGAGGTAATGGCTGTAATGGTTACGTCTGTTGGTCTTGGTATTGCAGGTTTCATTTCTGTGGAATCCATTCACTTTCTGCCTAGTAGAGTAGAGAGGGGCAATACGCCCCCATAGGGTAATACGCCCCCTGCCCGTCCATTACACTCGAGCGTCTACAGATGATGAATTAGTGTCATAAATGTTGCATAATGACGTATACTTTGAAGCATATTGTGATAAGTCATAATGAATAAAGACAAAACAAAAACAACATAATCTAATTAATATCGTATCAAGGATAGTTGGATCAAGTACGTTTGGATTTATGTAGCCTACGCTGGTCTAAAATATACTCTCGATACATCTACGTCATTGGGAATCTTCGCTTCAGTAGGATTGGAAACTATTCAAATGCAAATGCACATATAATTTATTTTTATATATTAATTTACAGTTACAACGATTTTAACTGTATAAAGCCCCAAAATAGTGGCATACCCCTTTAAGATTAATGTCTTACAATCATGAGATGCAAAATTGTGTTCAGCAATAATTACCCTGTATGAACACTTATTTTCTCTGCCATCATGAGATGGTAATGCACTTCCCATTTTAACTTCAACCTCATGAAAAAAATACTTACAAGAGCATTACCATTTGTCTTGGCAATCTCAGACAATTACACGGTCATAAACTCCATCATGCTTTCACTGGCACAAACAGTCAGTCTGTCAGCACCTTACATTTTCCTTCAGTAAATATTGTAAGTCCAACTGTGTCTGATGTTGTTAATGTTGTTTCTGCTGGCAAGTCAGAGGGACACATGAGGGACATACTGTAGGAGACATGTTGAGGAAGTGGAACAGGAAATCCACTCTGATTGGACAGTGAGGTGGGTATACAGGGGCCCCTCATTGAATTGAAAATGGCAGAGGGTACCTAACAACAATTTTTAAGCATTTAGCACAGATGGATGGTATAGGACCTTAGAAATAAATGAACAGGGGCCCTGCCGTGGCCTAACGATAGGGCACTGGCTACTGCGCCGGCGACCCAGGTTCGATTACGGCCTGGGTCATTTGCCAGCCCTTCCCCGTCTCTTTCTCCCTACTCACTTCCTGTCACCATCTTCACTGTACTGTCATAAATAAAGTAAAAAAAGACCCAAAAAAAATTGTTTTAAAAAAAAAAAAACTTCTAGAAGCAAATGAACAGGAAGGTCACTCTGGTTGGACATTGTTGGCTGGCTGGCAGGCGTGCGGCCTGGGTTGGGTATGCAGGGCCCCTCACTGGGGACCTTGGCTTCTTGCCCCTGACACATGCGGGGACTACCTGAAAAACCTGTCATTTTGTTCAGAAGGCAGGGAGCTTTAGAACCTTAGGTCTTTGACACGTGTCCTGTGTCACTTGTGATGTAGTTGGTGCCTAACAGTCAACTTTGTTAGTTAAGTCTGTCTCGTGCATTTAGCATACCATCATTAATTACACACAAATGGCAAAAGGTGTGACCAACCGCTCAAAATTAATCTAAGCTCAGCCCTACCGTGGCTCTAACGTGGCAACCCGTGTTTGATTCCCGGCCTGGGTCCTTTGCCGATCCTTCCCCATCTCTCTCTCTCCCCGCTTCTTTCCTGTCACTCTATCACTGTCCTGTCACAAAAATACAGTCAGAAAAGGCAAAAAAAATCTAAGCTCCAATCCGTCTGCTTGTAATGTCCTTGTTTTCAGGTAGTCCGGAAACCCGGCCGGTGATTGCTCTGCCCTGCTCTGTTCTATTCAGGTTCTGCTTGGCGACGCACGGCTGACTTGGCACAGGCTCCTGCACTTCTGTTGAAGGGCCACTACCTGTCATCCGACACCTTAAGTGGCGAGAGGTGCCGTTTATTTTTTCTTCTTCTTTTCCTTTTTTTCCTCTTTTGCACAGAGGCACAAAAGGGGAATTCTTTATTTACAGACTTGGTCTTTTTCAGGTGCTATAGTATATCAAGAATCAGATCTGGTCTGTCAGGGGGTAAACATCACACGGTGTCTCTGATGCTGTTTGCTGTGCTGTTGTCTGACATCAAAGCAGCAAATTTTGGGCCCTATGTTCAATCAGTTCTAATGGAACCCCCCAAGCCATATACGTATCTCCATAAATAGAACTGTGTGTGGACCCCCTATATACATGGGGCCCCTGTCTAGCATCAATAGACACCTGTCTGACGTGTAATATTAGTCCTTCAAAACATCAGACTAAGGCAAGTGTATTTATATACCGCATACACATAGACAGGTTAATGTGTTTTCAATAAATAAATAAAAACTTGAAAACAGAGAGTAAGACAAGCTAGATCAGAGGCAGATTGGGTGATAATGATGGACATAAGTGGAGGCAGCAGACAGCTGGTCTCTGGGGAAATGGGGGAATATAGTCTCTCTCTCTCTCTCCCTCTCTCCCTCTCTCTCTCTCTCTCTCTCTCTCTCTCTCTCCCTCTCTCTCTCTCTCTCTCTCAAATCAAAGACAGATGTAGCCAATTCTTAAGTAAACACTGGTAATGAGAGGTTCTTAAATGATGGCTTGATCCCCAGTACTGGATGTTTATTTATTGAACAGTCTGAGGGCCGAGGACCGAGGGCCGAGCTCTCCAGCCCCTCTCTCTCTCTCTCCCCAGTGGAGCACGGCCAAGCACATCCTCCTTTGAAATCAGAGAGGGATTCATTGAATTTGGTTAATACCTCTCAACACGCTGGCACATTTAGAGTGAACCCAAAGGTCCAGGTCCATTTCCTCAGACACACTTCGTAATTAGAATACATTTTTTTTTCTCTTCAAGCGAATGGCCCATGGGCTTCTGAACTGAATCACTGGCTGAAAAGTATTTAGTTTTTTATCCATCTTCATCTAGCTAGTACAACACGTTTTTAATTCAAAGCCTAAAAATGGCAAGGGGCTTCTACCGAAGGAGAGAGGAATGGAAAACGCCATCAATAACTAAAGTGCCAAATTTTTACATAAAAAAGCATTTTGTGTGTTGAACAAAACCATATTGTGCCAAATGCCTCTTTGGACAGTACAATTCACACTACCAGTGATTAACATGGTCAAAAACCTTACTATAACCACTATGTGCAATAAAACCGGACCAAAATGGCACAATGCAATCCTCTACATTACTGTTTCTCAACAGTGCCTCCACAGCCCCCCAGGGGGTGTTAGGGAGTCTTTGGGGGGCGTTGAGAAAGACACGGCTGAGAGGGGTGCTCAGTTGCAAATGGGGGACATTACTTTATTTTATTTTTTTAAACTAAACGGAGCGTTAGCAGTTTTATGATAAGGTCAAGGGGGCATTGGGAGGCTTATGATGAGGTCAAGGGGGCATTGGGAGGCTTATGATGAGGTCAAGGAACGTTTGTTCAAAAAAAGGTTGTAAATCACTGGACTACTCCATCACCATCATTATTATCATCCATTTCCACACTGACAGTGAGGTGGTGACACTGCTAAATGGACTCATGTGGATAATAAATGAACTGGACCTCTGTTGAGTCCACTTGGAAGGTAGAGCACAAGATTGAACTTTGACCTCCTGAATGCATTGTGTGTGTGCGTGCGTGCGTGCGTGCGTGCGTGCGTGTGTGCGTGAGTGTAAGTGTGTAAGTGTGTGCATGTGTGCCTGCGTGCATGCGTGCCTGCGTGAGTGTGTCTGCATGTGTGTGTGTGTCTGAAGTGTGTTGTGGTATTGTGGGTACACACGTCTGGGCTTGAGTGTATGACCTTGAGGCCCCCTTAGGGGTCATGGGGGAGAGGTGAGTAGGTGCAAAAGGAATTCCTTACTTAACTACACCACTGCACCTCCACCAGTGCTAGCCCCAGAACATCCATTCATCACTGTGTGTGTATATGTGTGTGTATGTGTGTATGCGTGTGTGTGTGCATATGTGCGTGCATGTGTGCATGCGTGTATGGGTGCATGGGTGTGTGCGTGCGTGCGTTTATGCGTTCGTGCGTGCGTGCGTGTGTGTGTGTGTGTGTGCGCGCCTGTGTGTGTGAAGAGGTACTGTAGGTTTTGGGAGAGTGCATGGAAGGGACTTGAGGGGACCTAATCAAACCGCAGCTCCGAATCTCTACTGATGGGTTTACAAATATTCGACCAAGAGTTAAGCCCCGCGAGTCGAGAAATCGGAACAATTGCAGAGAGACAGGAGTTCAGCCCAAAGTCCTTCCCAATTGGTAGTTCAAGCACACAAGCTTAACCTCAGCCCCTGAGTTCACTCCTCCAACTAAGTTGTGGTCACGCACAAGCGATGAACCCACAACAGGTCTGATGACCTTGCAACTTGTGTTCTCTGTCTGGCTGTCTCTTTACATCACACACAAAAACACAGACGCAGGCACAGACAGATGGACGAGCAGACAGACAGACCCACCCACCTACAGAAACACAAACAGTACACACACACACATGCACCCGTTATTCCACAAAACCACATGTTTCCACTTCCATTGCCTCAGCAACAATACGTACGTATATACTACAGAATGAGGAAATACTTCAGTGCAAGTTACTGCTTACCCCAAAAACCAATCCTGTCTTCAGTTCCAAAGAAATCCTTCTTGCAGCACACATTGGCAAGCTAGGCATTGTTATTTAACCCCTTTCCACAGAGCCTTTGTATGTTATAACCTTACTGGCACCACCATTGTAATGACGTCTTAACCTGTTACTCAAGGCTCTTGCTAATGTCATAGCAATGTTGTAATGATGTACCTGAGTCTTCTCAGCAATGAGTGAACAGGCCTGCAGGCGAGCCCATTGCGCAAAGAGGCTACAGCCTCAGTTATAAATCGGTTATTTTTGCTACGTGTATGTTTACTATGTGCAATAATGTGTCTTAGGTCTCTGTGTAATTGTTTGTGTTTTGTATTCGACGTGAATCTATGTAAGCTGTCAGATACCTTCATTTCCCTCAGCATTAAGAAAAATACTCTACTCTACTCTATTATAATATAATTTGACTGCTTGCATGTTGAGGTGGGGAGATGGTCGTTGATGGTGGGATGGTGGTTACGTTGGGAGATGGTCGAAAAACATTGCTAATTGTTCTAATTCCACATGAACTTCCCGTCTGGCTCACTGATGGACTGTGTCAGAGGTGGTGCAGGATTAGAATTCCTGATCAGATTTAAGACCAAAAAAATCCAAGGCAAGAGTGACAAAGTCAGGACAAATTATTTAGGCCAAATCTACAGGGTGTAAAAGCATTTCCTCGGAAATTCATTCTAGCTTGTGATGGAGACATGGCAAAATGTATATTATGGTGCGTGTTGTGGTGACGTATCGAACAAATATTAGTCGCCGAGTAGCTGAATTAGGGGAAAGGTTTGCCCGACACGCCGTTGTACAAAGGCTTCAAGTAGATCCAGGTTTCCGTTTTGTTGGCTTTATTCAAGTTTTTATCTTCGAGTTAAAAGGTTTCACAGGGACCATTAAAATCCAGACATTGGCAGCGAAGCCACAGGTGTGCAAACCGTGCAAGGAGTGAAAGGTGCGCTGTGCAAAGGAGGCTTAAAAGTGCACTGAGTAGCGTGGTCACAAGCGGTTCTTAATAAAGCCAGTGGTGTAGCGTGGCCCAAACGAGCGGTAGCGTGTGTAAAGAAGCGGTCAACAAAATGTAGGCTTCCCCCTAAACACCTACTCCCTACTACCACCACCATTCCCAAGTAGCCCAGGTGGTATATAAAACTTAATCACCACGTGACCCACTCTACACACGTCACCAACCCAGCATGTCAACCACATTCTCAACTCAAAAATCTGTCCACAACAGTGCGGAATGAAATACTTAATAAAAAAATGAGATTTCACATCTGGGGTGCATTTCTCAAAAGCGTAGTTGCTGACTACAGTAGCTACTTTGTTGGTTACAATGCAATTTCCCATTGGCAACTACCCAAGTTGCTAACTGCTAACAACTATGCTTTCGAGAAATTCCCTGAGTTGCTGCTCCTAGACATTCCTCTCCCGTTCATTGCACCTGACAGTGAGTAACTGTACGTAAGTGCAAAAGATGCCTTGGTTGATTGTTTTCCAACATTTCCTGGGAAACTGTGAAATTATTTTACAGTAAACGCTTCCTGGGAACCTTCGACTGTGCTTAACTGATGATGTCTGCCTCAGTTAAGTGGATATTAAGTCCAACAAAGCTTATCTCAAGCATGGAAAAATCTAAAGTGAACATGAATCAAAAACCTGCATCTCCAAATCATGCATGGACATTGAGAGGGACGAAATCAGTCAAGAGTTCAGCTCCCAATCCCAAGGCACCAATTTCAAACATGTGTGGTGTTTAACAGTCCACCTCACACACTGATACAGGCACACACACACGCACAGGCACACACACACACACGCACGCGCACACTCACACGCACACGCACAGGCACACACGCACACACACACACATACACCACATCACACCACACCACACACACATGAAATTTGTACTAAAAGGCAAGGAACATAAATCTGAATCAAGCATTTGGCCGCATCATTCCTGATTCTGTGGATGCTGGTCTCTGCTGAGCCGTCTCTTTCAAAGCTACTGGCAGGGCCGCAGACAGCTTCAGTCAGGCCCAGGAGAC
>NC_085866.1:24591386-24746386 GCF_034702125.1 Engraulis encrasicolus | reverse complement strand
TGGATGAACTTGCGATGGGATGTGATGTCACACTCAAAGTGGCTCAACAGCTGTGGCAGAAGAGGACGGTGGACATCTCAAAAATCCTCCTCAGGGACTTGTCTTGCGGCCGTAAAACCGAAAGATTTCAGAAGACACTAACTGGCCTCCTACCAGCACCAGGCAGTAAGTTTCTCTTTCTCACACTTCCAGAAGGTTCATAGAAGTCCAGCGTCCAGAGGGAGCAGAGAATTTGGCTCAATGGGACAGGAAGGCCTCGTCTGGCCTGTGTGAACTCAAGCCTCCAGGGCCTGCTGTATGAAGTATGACCCTGTCCTGTCCTCTCCTGTCATGTTTGTTGACAGCTTTGGCCAGGCCCAGGAAAAAGTCATCTGAGAGCACCCCCCTCACCAATCCTCCACCCAATGCAATGTAAGGAGTACCCAATTCTGCCTCCCCTCCTCTTCTGACCCCCCTGTCATCTTCCCTGCCGACCTCCCCGAGCGTCATCAGTGCATCTGAGGTCAGCCTGAGCCACCCAGCTCCAAGCTTGAACCCCAGACCTCCATGCTGAGTTGGGAGAAAGGTATTCTACCCAAGAGAGCAATACATCTGAGGCTATTATATTGGCCAGTAGTGTAACCGGGGGGCAATGTGGATCAGTGGGCTTGTGTGCCTTATCATGAGGGCTCTGAATTAACTTTTTTCATCCCCAGCCAAAATGGCTAGTAGATGTCAGTAGTACTAGCCAAACACACACACACATTAATGGGTCAACATGGCTAGTAAGTTGTTCTTTTCAACCAGCCGAAATAAAATTTCACCAGCGTTTGGCCGGTTGGCTGGTGTTAATTTATAGCCCTCTTATCATATCATAAGTTATTATTATTCCGGGGACTCGGGTTCGATTCTGGCCTGAGGTTGTTTCCCAATCCTTCCCCATCTCTCTCTCCCAACTCATTTCTTGTGTCACTGCCCTGTCTGATTAAGAAATGTGTAAAGCCAGTGTGCTGCTGCACACATAAAGAGATTCACTACTGTCAGTCTTACCTCTGCTCCTAAACACAGAGACGATACCCAATGTTGTATTTTGAGTCGTAAATACTATATTAAACCTGTTTGATATCTATGAATTGAGGTCTGCGTCTCTTTGAACATCTATCTTAGAACGTCGCACACAACGAAAGAAATTTAGACTCAGAATAGCTTGCGATGGTCCTGGGGGCTAGTATTCCACCGATTGTTGTAAGAAGGGTTTTCAGCTGAGAATCGTGCCCATAGTTGTATAGTTTGAGCCCCCCAAAAAGAAGTGCATCGTCTTCGGATAGCAGGTGAAAGACTTAACAGTGCTGTGATGCTGAGCATCGTTAGCAGGCATCTATTACACCAAGACTGAAGTCCTTTCCAAGCCATGCATCAGGGCAAACACAGACTAAATCTCTAGGGAAGGAAACATTGTTGCGGCAACCTTCTTTGGAACAAGAACAAAATGACATATGTTTTGGGGGTAGAACAAATTAATGATCGCAGGGTGATCAACTGAAATGTAAAGGCGCCTTTATACTGGAATATAAAGGTGCTTCAATGGCTAGGAATCAACCTGCGGATAGTTATATGGAGAGTGAAGTCATGACATTATACCTCAGATCACAATAGACTAGCCTTTCGGCGTCAAATGGCTGTAAAGAACTGTCTCGTTAATGGCATGCCTATGAATTAAGGATTGTAGTATGGCATCACTCTGAAGAAATGGTACCAGCAGGGATGCTGGCAGAAGGGGACAAAGGGGTCACTTTTCCCAGGCCCAGGGAGAGAAGGGGCCCCAGAATTGGATCCTCATTCCATTGTATTGATTGGGTTTGGGGCCCTTTCAGATGTCTTTGTCCCGGGCCCAGTCAAAGCTGTCAGCGGCCCTAAGTACCAGTCTAATTATTTCAGAATCGGAGTCAGCCTCCCTATATAAAGCCCATGTGAAATAGGGCATGATTATGACGTGAGGAGAGGAGCCAGCGGCAGCTATTGGGTGATATGACGATGGGTTTGGCCTCCTTTACAAAAGTTAGGCCAGCACATAAGCTAATAAAGCAAAAATGTTTTCCTGTAAAGCCTGCAATCAACATAAACTGAAACAAAGGTCCATTCAGATGAAACACCAATCATAAAAAGTATACTGTGTTGCTATACAAAATGTTTTCAATCTGTGCTCTTTAGTCATACAAGTTTTAGGATCTATAACTTCCACATTTCCCCTTTGGGCCTGAACGGAAATTAAGTTTGTGACGCTCAGAAGGATTTTCTTTGTAACTTCCCAATATACATAATGATCTAGTTCATTAATGACACATAAGGTCAAAAAAGATTCAATGGATGTGACAGGAATATCTTCAAAAGGAGAAACAACAAAAAAACCTAAACCCTAAATTCTTTCTTGCAGCTGAATGCCTGTATGTTATACCACATCATACTAAAGACGTTTCTAAACGACCATCTGGTGAAACCATGATTCATGGCGGATATGTGGTGGAGAAACTAGACAGGTAATGTCCTGGAATGCAATAACTATTCCAGGAAAGACTTACTCAAAATGAGCAAACCCATTTCAAACGGGCCGCTAAATGTGTGTCATTATCCTGAAAATATTAATTTGTTGAGGGTATTATTCTCATTTATCCATTCATGCATTTTTAAAAGCCTAGCCGATTACTTTTTACACCTTTCAACAGAATGTCTATTTCCCAGAGCCAACATGAATCACACGCTATTCATGCTTTCATGCTGCTGTTGAAAGTACACAGGCACACGTACTACATACAGCAGATTTGAAACAGAAGAGCTGCTAATAGCCAGACATGCGGTATGAGTCTGTTTTAGGCATGGTTTAATGATCAGTACTGACAGGAGTAGTGACCAGTACTCCACACTGCACACTGACAGCTTGTGTCATGAACAACAATACTGTGCCACACTGAACCAAACCAGAAGTCTGAGGACGTAACGCCTCTTGACCTCCTAATCCCGCATGCAGAGATTGATCATCGTGGGGTGCCGCTAAATGGGTTCGGGTGGGAGGGAGGTACAGCACATTTGGACCGTTCAAGGGGACCACAGTTTCACAGAGATTCACGAAGGACTATGAATGAGTCAAACAGAATATAAGAACATGTACAGTACGTATGTTCCCCTATAGTAAAATGTAAAATATCTTTCATATAATTGTGGTGGTGGTGGTGATAGTGGGGTCCGTTTTCTTCAGATTCTTTGGAATCCCCCTGCTTATGACAATATGCCGATGTGCAGAGATGCTGACAATAGGCTATAGCACAGTGATTCTCAAAGTGTGATTATTAGCACCCATCAACAGTCAATTCAGTTGACAGGCGGCCCCTGAACATATTTGGGGGGACTAAGTAGTCCTCGGTCTGAAAAAGTTTGAGAAACACTGCTATAGCATGTTAGAATGTAGGAACTACATGTACGTATTAGCAAGTAAATCCTAGATGACAAAATAAGTATGTGATGCATCAAATGAACAAAGTAGACAGTAAATGCAAACAATAAGTGTGTCAACTACTTACCATACTGGCAGTGGGGTCCTTTAAATCCTGGAGTACACTCACAAATTCTGGTGGCGTCTTCTTTGCACTTGCCACCATTGAAACAGATCCCATAGCTACAGGCAGCTGCAGACAGACAGAGGGGAAAAAAGAATAACTTAGACCTAATGACATGGCTGACATTAACTGACTGCTTGAAAAAAACTCCTGCACACAGACCATTTCACTGTTTTCTTTAATAAATGACGTTTCGGTCCTAGGCCTTCATCAGATTGTGGGATCAATAAACATAAGTCTAAGTCTAAGTCTAAGTCTAAGATAAACTCCTCCACGACGTTTCGGTCATTTATTCATATACGTCATTTATCAACAAAAAAAACAGCGAAATGGTCAGTGTGCGGGAGTTTTTTCAAGTTGTCCGCTGAGTGACCCATGGGCCATCTCTGACGCACCTGCCAGTTGAGGTGTGCGAAAAAATCCAAGTTTAACATACAGTAGGTGACTTTTTTTGTTGTGTTAAATGTAGATTTAGATATATAAGGAATAATTACTTTATTTAACAACTGAGGCAAATAACTAAGATATACTGTACATGGCAGACTTTGTACATAAACCTACTGAATAGACAAGACTAAGAAATAAGCCAAATTAATAAGGAATAAATGCAAATAAATGCATGCTGTGGCCCAGTATTAGACTGTGTATAGAATCAAGAGAAAGGGAAAAAGACCCAACCGTATCTAACCTACTCTGGTGTCTGCTACAGCTAACACGCTTTTCGGAACACCCAATTTATCTTGGCGCGGATGAGTGGTACAGCCTGGATGGGTTTATGCATGGATGGACTGCCGTGTCTCCTACATTCATTTTTCATTCAGCCGATTGATAATCCAGGTGGTACACAGGCCACCTGCTGTGTCTGTAACCCTACACCTGTTACACACCAACACACACACACACACACGTGCGTACGCATACACATGGCCCGCACTCACGCACGCACGCACGCTAACAAGCTATACATGCACACACACATTGACACCAACACAAACGCGCTCGCATGCATGCGCAAACACACACACACACACACACACACACACACACACACACACACACACACACACACACACACACACACACACACACACACACACACACACACACACACACACACACACACACACACACACAGACACACACACACAGAGGCTACATACACACTGATTTTGACAGTGATGCTGCACTCCAGTGAGCCACGACCCCTTCCTGATGATCCCTCCCTCTGTACGGTATCTCTTCCCAGGTCATCTGGACCGGAGATGGAGGACAAAAAAGTATCAAAACATCCCTGCTGCTACACAATGTCACATTGATGGTCTTCCCTTTTTGAGGCAATCTTTTGATCTCTCTCACTGCCAACTGTAATAGCTCAGGCATGAAATATTTGGTCAAGAGCACAGTTCATAGGCCTCAGTGGGTCCAGGTAAAGAAAAAAAAATCAATTTGGAATCATCATGCAACCGCTGCAGTTGCAGACCACCATACTCAGGGCCGGCCCAAGCCTTTATGGGGCCCTAAGCAAAATTTCATCCAGGGCCCAAATACCACCACCTTCTCAGCATCAGATGCTTCATAAGCTTCATTTACTTGCACTAGGAGCAACATTTCTCAAACAGAAAGCCATTTATCACAAAGGAATATCTCAGCTCCATTTCATAACTATTACTCTTCGTTATGTTCTGCATTTCTAGAAGGGTTTTTACAACCATAAGTGGAACATGAAAAATGATGTTTTTGACTGTCATTGAGCAATCCCCCAATATATAATGGCTCATGTTTCCTTTGTGGCAGTAAGAGGTACATGAGAAAGAAATACAGTATTTGACTAGGGAAAATGGTGAAGAGTTCATTTTTTTCTGTAACTTTGCTGCTCACGAGGGCCCCCTGCAGCATGGGGGCCCTAAGCCATCGCATAGTTTGCTTATGCCTCAGGCCGGCCCTGACCATACTGAATCAGATTTTGAACTACTCAGAAATGCAAAGCTTGAACGAGTAACAGACAAATAATTTCTGTTCATGTCAACTATTCAGGAGTATACTCCACATCGAGTGAAGTGTATTGACAATAATATAAAGTGAAAGTATTACAAACATGTGCCAACACACAGCTTCTTCATACATAGGTTCTCATTTTTTGTTTCCCCCTGGCTGCGCACAACTCAACCTCTGATTGTTGGAAACCGGAGTCGGTCAAAAAATTAGCTCACGTGGTTGGCTGCCAGTGTCTTGCCCCTCCTCATAACACTGTGTTTATAAACAAAAAAAAACCATGTATAGTGTGTGTACATGCATGTTCATGTCATGCGCATATGGCATGCTAGAGTCACAAACCTGAGGATAAAAATGTAGGCTGTTTGCTATGACCCTTATCGTATACTTAAAAAAAGTAATATTGTGTCTTATTTAGATTCATCTATGTGTCAAAATCATTTGCAAGGTTCCAAAACACCTGTACAACTGAAAGGGATGCCTTGTGAATCGCCGTGCAATAAACATTTTGAAATTCGAAGATCAACAAGAGATTCATGTAATGCCATACACAATGCACTGTTGGATGCAACTGATACATTTGTTTGGACTATACAGGCCTAGCGAGAGAGCTGTAGGAACAGAGACTGTGGTTTTCCCTATGCACTTGTTGACGGTTGTCAGACACCCTTTCCTTTCATTCTAAAGAGGAAACCCTACCTTTACTCTTTATTCCGACATGATGTGTTCTACACAATGCTCTTTGATCTGAACGAAGCACTGCTATATTAATCCAAAACATCACCTGTCTCACTGGAAAACATTGCATGTTTGTGCAGTGGACAAGAATGGACCAGCTGATGTAAAACCCATATAAATACGTATTGAGAGATGAAATGGCATTTTCAATGAAAGACTTGGTGGCAAAAAGGAGATGAATATATTCACTGGTGGAAATAAAAATGTGCCCCAATGAGTTTGATTTTGTGAAGTTTAATGCCATGCTCAAAAGGCTATTGAAATGGAGATTTTGCTTTTCAAAACAATTGACAACTGCCTAACAGAAAGTCCTGAGTCCCATAACAATCACTCAGTGACACTTCTAGTTACCAGACACATGACTGGAACTCATCTCTTGAGAACTTTGGAATGGGTAAAGCTGTATAGAATGCTCTAGTAAAACCGTCCATACAAACAGGCATTATATCCTTCAAATCCTGCAACAACTGATGATTTTACACGCCCAGCAAGCACCTGTTATCTGGTGCCAAGTTTGAGCGACTGTACAGCTCAATAAGTTAGTGCTGGATGTGACTACAAAGAAGTACAAACTTACTGATTGAATTAAACAGATTCTTTTTATGTAGTGGGCGGAGGCACGTTCACACAAGCCCCAAGGCTTTACTTTTGACTGTATTAGACACAGGAGGTGATGACTCTCAGGGGAATGCTGAGTGGGGATGCATCATACTACTTCTTTTGAAAACCGATACGAGTACGAAAATGAAAATAAATGCACAGCCTTGTTTTTTCCACCTGTGATATTTGTTTTAATGTCCATTTGGATGTAGATTTAAATGTTAGTAAATGTATGAGGCGGCGCCTTTTTACCCATGCTTTCAAGTCAATGGAACAGAATCGAATGGAATGGAATCGGCGCCTGGTATCGGCACGTGTTTGAGTATGAGCTAGGGGTGGCACGGTTCACAAAATTTAGCAGGGGGTCATTGGGAAATGCTCTGCTCCATTAGGGTGCAGGGTGCCGGTCGAGGAAAGTTAGAGAAGCCCTGCTGTACAGTCCCTGCTCCAGTGTCCTATTCCTGACACTGCGATGCATGGCTTTCTAACTGACCGTACCATACACTCTGAGGAGCTGAGTATGTATGCGACTAAGTCGTCCAGCTGTCTCTCCCATTGCCTCGGTCCTCTGCCACAAAGGGCCCTTGTCAGGCAGGATTAGAGGACTATAAAGGGCCAGGGGTCTGCAGGGGTTGGGGAGTGCGGCACCATTCATCCCAATAAAATGTTGGATGAGCAGCAGGTGTCATAAGTTGAAGCTTTTCATCCTTTCAAAGTGCCTGTAAGTATTAAAACATGTGCTTTCACAAATAGTGTGTGAAGAGAGAGAGAGAGAGCGAGAGAGAGAGAGAGAGAGAGAGAGAGAGAGAGAGAGAGAGAGAGAGAGAATGCTTGCATCAGCAGATATGATCATCTATTTCGCAATCTGAAATGTGTAAAGAGACACAGGACAGGATGTGAAAGGTTTTGAAGACGTATTTTGGTTTTGACCACGTTTTGCTGTTTTTGAAGCATTGTGAACATCAGAATGATTAAAATAAACTGCATACAATTAAATATCAAAAATGATATTATCCTATTTCTAAACATAACCACGACACTAGAAGGGGCAAGGTCATGACAACTTTCATTTGTGCTGAAAAAAAGTAGAAAGTAGAAAGTTTTAAAAGTCTTCTTTTTCTTTTGAACTTTAATTTAAAATGTTTGCCGGTTAGTTCAATGTTCCTTCAGAATGAAATACAACTGCAACTGTCCAGAGAAAAACTAAATGTTTACTTACTTGGAAAATACCATTAAGGCAGCTCTGCTGCATATTATCGAGATAACTCATTCAGGCCACGTGAGGGGAAAAAAGTATTGCCATAGGAATCATTTGTTTCTGCTTGCTGAGTATATTTGGTGAGTGCTGATGTTTCTGAGGGCTTCTCTGTGAATGGAAAGCCCACCCAGTAGTTTATTTGTCTGCTTTCAATTCCTTGTAATTAAAGAGGATGGTTTACATTCAGTTAACATTCCCCGCCCAAAAAAACTTAAGAAAATTCTGCACCAACCAGTACTGATTATAAACAGATAATCACAACCGTACAAGGTAACAATTAATGCATTGGTCAGGGTCTAAATTTCACATCAGATCAATGACACGTCGAAGAAACCCATTGTGTAATTTGTGAATTTGTGAAAGGTAAACTGCAATGAATCATATTAGAACAAGAAGGAACTTGACTGCCCCATTTACACCAGAGTATTCCATGTCCCTATGAGAGAGTCCCTCAACACTTATCAAAGGTTGTGCTGTGCTTTGTTCTGTGTTTTGAGATACATATCTGCACATTCCTGGGCCTCACACACACGCAGGGGAGACCTACATCTTTAAAATACATTTGGCACCCATTGCTCACAACGCCTCTCTGCTAGGATCATCAACTATTCAACAGGAGATATACATCCAAAGCACATGGAAGAATCTCGGCTATTCCTTGTCAAGAGTGACGTACGCTCCAAAACAGAAACAAATCATGCAGCAAGTCATATCACAGTTTGTTGGACAGGAATGCGTGAGCAGGGCCATTTCAAGGTATTTCGGGGCCCTGGGCAAAGATGGACTTGGGGCCCCTGCTCCTCTTCAAACTATTGGGGAGGGCCCCCTCAAGAGGGATTTTTTTTATTTTTTATTTTTTTTTAGATTTTTTTTCAACTTAATTTGATAGGACAGTGTGAGAGGTGGACAGGAAGTGAATTGGAAGAGAGACGGGGAGGGGTCGGCGAAGGACCCGGGCCGGGAATCGAACCTGGGTCAGCCGCATGGCAGGCGAGTGCCCTACCGGTTGCGACATTGAATTTAGGGAGGTTTTGCCTCCCTCACGGTGTTGTTTGAATTTGAATACAAATGTCATAATGAGTCATTGCCGGGGGGGGGGGCTTTCAACAGGGGGCCCTAGGCAATCACCCTGTTTGCTTGCCTGGTTGTGACAGGCCTGTGTGTGAGGAGAATACTGTATTGCTATGCGGTGGGGTGGCCCGAGTACAGGACAGAACTGTACGTGCGCAGCACACACGTCAAAAACGCTGTTTATAGCACGTTGATGTATGGAAAATCTCCCCACAGACTACATAAACTCAGGAGGAATAGTTTTTATTACATGACACGAGATAACTTGTGAACTAAAGGAATGGAGTTTGGCAGCTCTGAAAATTTACAAGTGTCTTCACAGGAACGTGTACATAGCATGTGGATTCGGTTTGCTTTTTTTGGCTCTCCATTTTAAGTCTAATCCGGTCCACTCAATGATAGCATGTGCTATAGGGAGACACTCAAGATGGTTCATATGAAATGCCATACAAAAGAAGTTGTAATGAACTCTTTATGTGCAGCTTCTATGCCAGCTATGGTCCTACATATACATTTCTGAATTTCCTCCAGGGTTAATAAATGTTTCTCTACTCTACTCCACATGTATTCGTGATTTTTCACATTTCACATTTTCACAAGTGATTTTATAACTGAGTCAGAGCATTGTGCACAACTTGGTTGAGAAGTGACAAATCTTATCAATCTTTAATATAAAAACAAATGCTTTTTAAGTGTCATCCGTTAGCCGTTGGCTAAGGTGCCCTTCCATACACTGTAACCGGGTTCCGACTCGAGATCATATCCTGATCCTTCCCCATCTCTCTCCTTTTCATTTCCTGTCAAACTCTCTAATTGTCCAATCAAAATAAAGGCAAAACAAATGCCATCCAACTCCATGACAAAGGAAGGCGCTTGTAGTGGGAAGAGAAGAGAAGTGTCCTCACTGTACTGTATGCAAGACAATTCCCATAACAATTCCTTCCCACATGTGCCGCATATTCACCCACCATGATGGCAGAAGCTCCATAGTGGGGCAGTGGAATGGCATGTGCATGCAAGAGGACATGTGGAGGATGATAAAAGAGCGGGGCAGCTTCTTTTTGCCAAAAGGGTGCCGTGTGCGGTATGCGGCCCCGGTGATTACGGCGCCACTTCAGCATAAAATCCCACTTCAGGCTGTGGGCCAGCTAGGCTCGTCCGTAATGGAGGATAAATCTCTTTGATGCCGACCCTCACCCGTCGCGGAGACATCCAGCATTGTCTCGCTCCAAGGCCGTGGACACAGACACGGACACAGACACAAAAACACACAGACACCCTCCTTGACACTGACAATGGCAGAAAAAAGAGGGCCTTGTCTTCTTCTTCTAAGCGTGTGTGCGTCTAATCCATAAGATGATGTATATATATACACAACATGCCAACTCTGTTTTGGTGACTGTCTTCTTTTCATCAAAGCAAGTATGCTGATGGGAGGCTACTCCTGCCAAGGAATGAAGGGAACATCACGGTATGGTACCGGATAAAATGTGGAACTAATGTACCAATATCACGGTATGATATTGTATAAATGTACCACAAATGTACATAGAAAGGCCCATATCAGCAGTAATTTCTTATCCTGAACAACAGACGATAGACAAGAGAGCTCCTAAAATGGTCCTTACATGGGCTGCTGTAGGATCACAAAGACTACTAAGGAGATGTATGTAATTACATCTCTTTAAACTATTTCCTTTCACACAACTTTTGCAATGCCTTGCATATATGATGGATAATTCATACTTTATAAAGCTATTAGCCTTAAATGTGTGGGAAAGTCCTTTTCATCGCAAACGCATTCCATGTGGATTGTAAATGGTTTGAATCTAAAAGCTAAAATGGTGAACCACAGTTCGACAATTGCGATATTATATATATATATATATATTCAGAGCTTGGGAAGAAACTCAACAAGATCTTGGGTCGGTAACAAATAAAAAAAAGTGTTGATACTTTCCAGCTTCTGAAGCTGTTCGGGGATAATTACACAGCCTGACTCCACATCCAAAGAAGTTTCCATTCTTAACTGAGGAAAGGGAACCTTTTATGAGGGCTGAGGGAGTGAGCAAGTGTGAAATTGGAAACTGGAGTACTACTTACGGTACAGGCACCCGACCTCTCCATTGAGCTGTGTCCATCCTGAGCAGCACTTGTACACCGTCTGATACTCTTGTCTGTACACCTGTCGGTAGCCAATATAATACGCAGTCCTACAAGCCAGAGAAACAGAAAAAACAAGACAGAATGAAGAGAAAGGGTGAAAACACTTTCCAGTACAAAGTATGAAATGTCAGAACATTAGCAGTAAACAGTGGAAAAAAGGCATTAATCATTTCAATGTGAGCAATCAAACAAGAAAAGAGACTATAGTCTGCTTCATGTTTTCAAAACCTCATGCTTGAAACATGGCTAATCATAACAACATATTGGAAAGTAACGCATGACACCAGTGTGCACTTACTGTGCACTGATTTTGAACCCTAATGGCAGCCTGTCATCAAAGCCATTCTCAGCTATGCACAACGGTAAACATGCAAAGCCGGCTCAAGTGATGTGTTTGAAAGATGGTTTCATTCTCCCGTCCCTGGGATCGATGATACTGACAAGTTGAACAAGTGGAATCTGCCCCCGAGTCACGTACCAGCGAGCAGTGATGGTTTTGTGCTGTCAATTAAAGAGTACTTTTATAGGATGAAAAGACACACATGAAAACATCAGAATGGAATCAGGAGGACTAGGGAGGACAACAATTGGGATAAAAGTGGGGATCTTAAAATACTTCCAGACGGATGATCTTGAAACTTGCTAAACCAAAAGACAGACAGACAGACAGACAGAAAACTCCAACGGGCACTGGGGCTCTTCAGTCCAACTAAGACTAGCAGAGCCGGATTAAGATGGCCTGGGGCCCATAGGCTACATGTTGCTGTGGGCCCCCTGGCAACAAATTTACGTAAACAGTGGCATAACTACGTGATAGGAATTAAGGACTCAATATCGCATCTTGTCATAATTCTGCAATTTCTCACTTTTGGCCTGTCAGGGGCCCCCTAGCAGATGGGGGGCCCCTATGCTGCAGCCATATCTAGCCTGTGCATTAATCCGGCCCTGAAGACTAGCATTCCCTATCCCATCTGCAAAATGTCACGGCTCAATCCCTCTTTAATGTGGTTCGTGCAGAAGGCCCTTTAATTGCTGGGAGCTCTTGTATGGTTCCGAGAGTGCGGAAAGGCCCTGTGTCTTTGATACATGAAGCATCTGAAAGCTTTAATAAGTATCTCTCACCGAGAGAGGGAGGATCACTTTCCAAACTGGTGTCCCACCAAAAGGCCATACAACAGAAGACAACGGATAGGGTTTCAGTGTCTGTCAGTGCACAAAGGAGTGTTTGGAAAAAACTTTTTATGATTACAATGGATCTGTGCCTTCTTGACCTCTTGCTCCAAAAGCCACTTGGTGAAGCAGCAGAGGAGAGAAACTGTCCCACCTTTCCCCTTTCCAAAAGGCCAGGTAATATTATCATGAACCTGTATTAGGGCTGCACAATATATTGAAAATGTATCGAAATCGCGATATCAAGAGTGCCGATATGAGTATTGCGAAAACGGCTTAATTATCGCAAACAAGTGAAACATTTCTGTGCAGTCCAATCACTTGCTGAATGTCAGCAAATGCGCAAGAAGCCCACCATGACCAAATCCACGACTTCCAAATAGACCAACAAATTAGTGACAAGAGAAACACTTGGCTATATTTCTAAATATATATATTTTCTATATTTTCTAAATATCGTTTAAATATCTTTATCGAGGTATTGCATGCTGTTATTGAGTATCGAATATTTATCTGATATATCGTGCAGCCCTAACCTGTATGCTGTTTTATCAGAGATACAACATCTAAAGTCTCACACGATGACCCTACAAACTATTAGAGACAAGAAAAACATCTGTCTGTGCATGAGACAGACTATTTGAGGACATTATTTATACAGTATATCACCAACAGTGCAAAGTCAGGTCAACACACAATTGACTACCTTCTGCATTCATAGTATGACACCAGTGTAAAGTGCTTTTTTCCCATAGCCGGATATTTTTGAATGTGGATATATTTTTCTCCTGTTTACATTGGTTTGGCGTTCCGTTTCTACTTGAGAAGAGTAGTTTTAAAACCCACATATCAAAAAAAAAATATTCAATTTAGGGGGCTATAACACACCTGTTACAAAAGAGTTTTCATTTTATCCTAATGTTGCGTTTGCACCTAAACAGGAGAAAAACATATCCACATTTAAAAATATCCGGCTACATGGAGACAGCACCTACGTGAGTTTAGTAAGTCAAGTCACTATGACTTAATCACTGTCACAAACTCAACAAGTTTATGACACTGCACAGATCGCATCAGCATTTTAGTAAGCAGTAGCAGCAGCCATCAAGTGTTTTGAAACTTGACTGTGTGACTGGGCTCAGTCACGCTCAACTCAACGATGGGAAGATGAGAGATGGGATTGTAAATGTCAGGCAAAGAGACGAGATGAGGCAAACAGATGAAAGATGCTTCTCGCTTCACACACACGCATGCATGCACGGTCGGACTCAAGCACATGTGCGTCACACACACTCGCAAGCACACACGCATGCACACACCCACAAACACATACACACACAGAGGTATGCACATACGCGCACACTAGGGCTGTAACGATACACTCAACTCACGATTCAGTTTGTATCACGATTTTTGACCTACGGTTCGATACAGCTCACGATTTCACAAATGTTAACATTATAAAATATAATAATGACTAAAAACTATGATAATTCATAGGTAGAATAGGTTACAGGAGTCTACTAATATTACTTTAAATGTACTAATGAGGATGATTTGAAGCTTTGAAGCACTATCACCCATTTCATAAGGTTGTTTTCTGGACTAATGGGTAATAAAACTTTGAAAGGGTGTATCACGATACACGATACCTCCTTGCACAGTATCATGACTCTGTGTATCACGATTTCTCGGTTCGATACAATATCGTTACAGCCCTAGCGCACGCACACACACACACACACACACACACACACACACACACACACACACACACACACACACACACTGTCACAGTAGCGCCACACACACACACACACACACACACACACACACACACACACACACACACACACACACACACACACACACACACACACACACACACACACACACACAGATGTGCACACACACACACACACACACACACACACACACACACACACACACACACACACACACACACACAGGTATGCACGTTCACACACGCACACAGATTCACACACACAGATTCACACACACACACACACACACACACACACACACACACACACACACACACACACACACACACACACACACACACAGGTGCACGTGCACACAGGCACACACACAGAGGTATGCACGCGCACAATCACACACCCGGTTGCACACACACACACGCACACACATACACACACACACACACACACACATACACACACACACACACAGACCTACCTTCTTTCATAGCCCATACACCAGGAGTGTCCTGTGCATCCCTGTCTCCACACCTTGACCATCCTGGTGTAGGTCTGGACACAAGGTTGCCTGTTGTGGCGCAACACCTTTTCTTGCTGCACACATACATTTGGCCTGCAATCAGAAATAATGACAATATAAGTGTGTGTGTGTGTGTGTGTGTGTGTGTGTGTGTGTGTGTGTGTGTGTGTGTGTGTGTGTGTGTGTGTGTGTGTGTGTGTGTGTGTGTGTGTGTGTGTGTGTGTGTGTGTGTGTGTGTGTGTGTGTGTTATATGTGCATGCACACACACTCACACACATACACGTACACATACATACACACATACACATACACACAGAACAGTTGACATGAAGGAAAGAGAACTTATACACTCACATGAATGGCTGGAGATGTCCTAGACCACTTGTTTCATAAATCCCAACGAGGAAAGCAAAAACACTAACACATCTTTGAAAACTCATTTTAGCAAGCTGCGTAAAACACAATTAAAATGCAAGAAATTCCACATCGAGTTGTTTCAGTCACATCCATTTAGTAGAAGAACATCTATTTCACTTCATTGACGAGTGTTTTCCATTTTATGCACAGCTGCTGCGTGCATCGTAGGCTACTTGGAAGGCATCAACAACTGACGTGCCGACCGCTGAATCAGCACGTGTGTTTTTGCTCCGTCGTGCTCTGCGCAGTAAAGTTGAATTGGTCATCTTGCCAATGGACATTTGAACAGCACTACACACCCCTCCTTTGATCCAGGGAGGAGCTTTACAGGTTACTTTGGCTACCGTGTAATTGAGGAAAAAATATGCCGGGAAATACGTTCTTTTAATTTGAAATAAAACGTGATATTTTGTTAAAAAAGAACATTGTAGTGCGAATTGTATTTAGGCTATCTGTAATTGCATCAACATATTTCAGGTTATTTTTAAAAAAAAATTGGGAAAAAGTGACCTATAAAATATTTTCAGGTGGTTTATTTATTTTCCCTTCACATGAGCAACAATTTCGTCACTGTTTCTTTATATTTTTTACAAGTTCATTTTGGAAGTTCATTTTTTTTAAGCCAATGCCATTCATGACTTGATGGAAAATATGCTGTATAACATTGCCACCTGCTGGTTCAGAGCTCAAGCATACAGCTTGCACCTGTCCATAGGCAGCAGTTATATGCCTACCTCTTTTAACTAATCAGGGATTGGAATATGTGATCTAGGCTACTTTAGAAATTAAGTTGTCTATGCCAATCACATTTCTATTCTGGCAGACCACATTTACAGGCTAATTAAAACCAACCCTGATTGTGTTATAATAGCCTGCATGAAATTGTGGCTACTTTGAAATAAACCTAGGCTACTGTATCATCTACTATGTCCCCAATGAAGTTAGTTTGTTATAATCCAGTGTACAGCGGGCTACAGTGTAACCTACCACATCCCATTCTAACCTCGTCGGATTCTGCCTTTGAAGATGCTGTTAGTAAAGCGTATGCTTTCTGCGCAAGGAATTCTGGGAGTTAAGACAGACAGCACTGCACTGTACAGTTGCAACATGTCTTGGTTAAAGTATGGGTTTGCAGTCTGTCTGTATTTACTACAATGTACCGACGCTGTGTTTGAAGATCAAGTGGGAAAGTTTGATTGGCAAGTATCCTCCATGTTGTAAAATCCTTGAGTATTTCCTGATGCAGTGGTATGAAATGTCAATATGTAGCTCACCATTCATTGAAACTAGCTTGTCTTATCAGCTAATTAGGCTAAAGCCGGTTTAAATCAGTAAATGAAACATCGCACTGCGCTCATAATTGCAGGACATATTGTGAGCACAGAAGCTAGGCGTCATACAGTGACATTTTGTCTAGTTATAATATAATGCCAGATATGACATTTCAAACGGAGTAAAGCCATGTCGATAGACTGGGTTAGCTTAGAGCTGTATTAGCCTGCTATTCGCTCAATGTCAAAACTGCCGAGCATCCCCCATCAGTTGCTTCCTGGCATCAGTCGTGGTTTCTAACGTGTGAAATGTACTCCATCGAGTCGTTATCGGAAAGGGTTTGTACGTGCCTTTGTCATCATTTATTGTTGTAGTGAATGTGCTTGTGACAGTGACACCACACATATAACGTTAGCTGCATTGCTAACATCACACATAAGTCCATTTCCTTTCCTGTAGATAGCAACCACAGATCTATACTTAGCCGTGAAGTAGGGTATATCGGTATCATTTCGATCTGTAAAACACTGATATGATTTCTTTCGACCACTGCTTCTAACCTGCCTAAACCTGACTGCATTACAGGAGGCAGCAGTACGTGGGCAATGTGCGATTCGCCTTCTTTGAGACTCATTCCCAAGCATCAAAGAAGCTCTTGGTCGCAACAGAACAGAATATATTTGCCTCGTTGAACTCCAGAACAGGGGAATTATGTGAGTATTGCGTTCCCCCTATTTTGTCCCTCCCTGTCAATTTTTGTTGTTCACCTACCCTCCCTGAGGTGCTTTCATTGTATATCAGGCCTATCCCAGCATCTATTACAAGCATAGATTGTGTATGAATACAGGACATTTTATGTAAGGTTAGCATAATGACAGTTTCTTCTTCTTCTTCTTCTTCTTCTTCTTCTTCTTCTTCTTCTTCTTCTTCTTCTTCTTCTTCTTCTTCTTCTTCTTCTTCGGTGCAGTCTGGAGGCATGTGGATAAAACTGGACCAGAGGGAAACATAGACACTCTTCTTGTCCATGGGCAAGGTAGGTCGGTTTTGACACCTAATAATTTCACGTTGTAGCTGTGCTTGGGCACAATCCCTGGTGCTGAACAAATACGTTTTTTGGAGAAAAAAAAATGTTCACACACTCCTTTCTATTTTTTGTTCCTCAATTTCTTTTTTTCCTTTTTATTCATTCATTGGCATGATGACGTCTCGCCCTTGCGGTCTGCCTCAGTTTGGCATGATGACGTCTCAACCGTGTGTTCTTCCTCAGGTTGAATCTGAGGAAGACTGCAAGGTCGAAACTTCATCATGCCAATGAATGAATAAAATGAAAAAAATAACTTAGAGAAGAAAAAAATAACTCTGATGTTTACATTGTGTGTAACGCTCAGATGCTGTTGTGGTTGTTGGAAACGGACGCCTCATGCGTTGCTGGGAAACCAATATTGGGGGTCTGAACTGGGAAGTCGTGTTGGACCCTGGAAAGTGAGCGAACAGCCATTTATCTATTCAGTCTTCAATCTACATTGCAACCATATTATTCCAAGATCAATATGTGCAGGGGGTTAATTGAAACATGTCTTCCCTTTTTTCCCCAGTTTTCTGACTGCAGCATTTGTTGGCGTTCAAGACCACGTGAAATATGTGGCTGTCATCAAACAATCAGCCATTTCATTCCACTATCTCTCCAATGGCCACCAGAAGTGGATTGAAAACCTCCCCGACAGGTATACCACACTGTACTTTGTGTATTAGACACATTTCTGTGTTTTTGTTCTTTACAGCAGTGATTTCTGAAAATGACCAAAAAAAATATACACTATAATAATTAATTTGCATTTGTCATTCGCCAGTGACACGGTACAGTATCAAACTGTATACTCAGACGGTCAAGGAGAGGTCTTGGTCCTGGGTGTTGTCCCTAATTCCCACATCGTTGTTATCGCATACAATATTGAAGATGGAGAAATTATGAAGCAGGTAAATAAATGCTCCTTTTGCTTTTTTGGGAATTATCGATTGTTATTTTTGTGTGTAGATGAAGTAAGTGTGGGGATTTTCGTTCCATAAAGCCGGGAACCCGGGTTGTATTCCTGTATTCCGACTCAAGATCCTTCCCCATCTCTCTCCCCCACTCATTTCCTATCACCATCTTCGACTGTCCTCTCAATTAAGTCTAAATTAGCCTAAAAAGAAATGTATAATTAAAGAAAAAAATATGTGAGTGTTGTGTAGGACAGTGAATCACCATCATCTGACTCTATCTATGATGTTCACTAGACCTCAGTGGAGGCCCCATGGATGTCCAGTCTGGAGGAGAGCTGTGTGGTGGTGGGAGAGGGTGTCCTGCTTTGCGTAGACCCAATCACCATGTCCCTCTACACTCTGCCACTCAACTCAGAAACAATGGCTGACATGAACCAAATCCTCTTGCAGGTGTGTGCGTGTGTTTGTGTGTGCGTGCGCGCACGCGGTTGTGCTTGTGCACGTACAGACATTTGTTTGGTGGAGGGTGGCACCTCTTATTATTCTTTCAACAATTATGCCTTATGACATTTTTTCCCCTGCTAAGCCAAATAGTAATGTATTTCATGTTTGTATTTCTATGTATGCAGGGCTTGACATTTACTTTTTTGCTCACCGCCACTATGGCAAGTGGTTTTCCCCAGTCATTAAGCCTTTCCGCCAGCCAAAGCTTTGTTTTCCATTTTCTTTTACCTGGCTAGTGAGGCTGAAATTGTTACAAGCAGTTTTACCAGCATTTTGCCGGTTGGCAGGTTCATTATCAATTCTGGTGGTGCAGTTTTTTTAATGTGATTGTGTTGTCTGTCTGCCAATAGTCTCTGGACCTGGAAGTGGCTGCCGGTTTCCAGCCCGTGCTCACTGCCACCCAGCCCAACCCTGCGCACCCTCCCCTGGCTTCCTTCTTCCTGCAGCTGGGGCCTGAGCACCACATCCTGCTGAACCTCAACGACAACGGCATCATCACCACCCTCAGGGACTTCAAACCGGTAATTCAAATCAAGTGAACTGTACTTTATTGTCGAAAAATGTAATGGGGTTAGCACAGAAGTTTGAAATTGCGTTTGACCAGTCTTCAATGTGCAGTTAAACTAAATAATATCGTAAGATAATGACAATAAACACACACACACACACACACACACACACACACACACACACACACACACATACACTGTGCAGTCTGATTCACGACACTCGTGCTCCAAAATCAATTGTGGTATTGGGAAATATTGTGTTGGACACGTTTAGGAATTTCAGGCATCAACTTGTTTTCTCCACTGTGTACATCTGCGTCACTGTACTGGTCGTACTAGAGGACCAGTGAAGTGAAGTGAAGTGAAGTGAAGTGGAGGATTACAAGAGATGGCATGCTGAGGACTTATTATTTACAGTTTTTTTTTTATCTTTGCAGTCAAGGCTTGCTGCATTCGCTACCAGTGGGGAGAAGACGGTAGCCGGAGTCATGACGCCCAAAAACGAGACTGTAAGTTTGGCCTCACCTTCCGTTGAAGAGCCATACTTTTGTGTATTCCTGATCACATATTCGGATAATCAATGTTAGTTTTTCCTAGTAGTAGGTTATCTAGGTTCACATGCCATTACAAACCTCAACATTCTACCTCTCTGACTCTCTTAACTTTTCCAGGCATGCAGCATCAATCTCTTCACCATTGACACGGGCCGAAGACTGCTGGACACCACTGTCATTTTCCACCTGGAGCCCAATGGTGGGAAACCAAGTAACGTGAGTAGTGTCAATTTTGATGCAGTCATTCAGAAGTAGTCATCCATTCCTAGATTAGTCTACTAGTAGACTGTTAGACTACCAGTGAAATATTGATTTGCAAAAGAAGGTAGATAGATGGATGACAGAAGATAGAAAATGCCAAGCATTAAATGCAGATACTGGGGCAAACGTGGCATAGTGATTAGGGAGGTGGACTTAAGATCAGAGGGATGCAGGTTAGAATTCCATCCTTACCTCTCCCTACACCAACATCCATGGCTGAAGTGCCCTTGAGCAAGGCACCTATCCCCACATTGCTTTACGGACTGTAACTAACCAATACCCTGTAGCTGAATAATTGTAAGTCACTTTGAATTTTTTTTCTCAGTTAAGTGTTATGTAATGTAATATTTTCTCTCTCTCTCTCTCTCTCTTTCTCTCTCAGCTGTACATTCAGGCCTTTTTGAAGAAAGATGATTCTGTGGGCTACAGAGCCATGGTGCAGACAGAAGACTTTGCGCTCACCTTCTTACAACAGCCTGGTAGGCACACATACTGTATACGACTGTACTTGGAATTCACAAAATGCACTTCTTGAGTAGCTGAATATGTTTGCATTTGTCTAATCGGTACATCATCATGGGATCACTTATGACATTTTGTCCTTTCAGGTCGAGTGGTGTGGTCAAGGGAAGAGGCGTTGGCTGAGGTGGTTACCATGGAAATGGTTGACTTGCCGCTAACGGGAACCCAGGCTGAGCTCGAGGGAGAGTTTGGAAAGAAAGCTGGTAAAGTATAACTCTAAACAAAGTAAATACCATTAAATGGGTAACAACAGGGTAACAGAGAGAAGATGTATGATTAGATGGTTAGAACATATGCAGTAGTTTCATAGTAATTCTTGGGATATGTGTATTACATGGTATTTACTTTGTAACTACCCCCTTTTTTACCCATTAGATACCATGTAACTCCTCTCTGTTACCCTGTTGTTACGTAGAAAGTACACAGTAATTACTGTACCGTAAAGTAAAGTGTTACCAACAAGTTATTCAAACACTCCTGTCTTTGTGGCTACTCAATGAGTAAAAAAACTTCAGCTGATGTACAGTGCATAGCCTGATCAAATTCATGTGAAGAAGATTGTGTACTTGTTGCGTTATCACCCAAATGACACCCATTTATTTTATTCAAACAAATACATGTACTCCTGATTGCATAGGAAAACATCACATATCATTTATGAAAATATTTGAGGTAAAAGAGTACAATTTGATTGGCTCATTTCTAATATTGTCAGCCTTAATTCTAGCATGTGTCTCATAAACAGCCTCTACTGACTTTTAATGTGACATCACTACATGGTAATAATCCATTGGTTTGTGAAATGGTGTCTGTACGCCTAGACTGCTGTGCGCTTTTCTACATGTCTACCATTTTCAGCCGTACTTTTTTTGTTCTATGCTTCGCTTTTTGCTTGTCTGTCCCTTCCCTCCCTTCATGTTTCATGTCTATTTTCTTTGCCTTTTTCTAACCGCTGCATTTTGGATCCAGCCATTCAAGGTAAATTGAAACGCTTCCTTCTTAACTTTCCGATCCTGTGTGTGTTGTTTATTTTGTTTGTTTGTTTGTTTGTTCTGCCTTACTCTTCACTTTTAAGACTTCAGTACTCCAAGCTGATGGGTTTTGTGGCTCCCGTTGCCGTAGCAACATATGCATGTTTCTGAATTCAAGAAGAATCTGCCTGGCATGTTGACAAATACTGTATGTGTAGTAGAGCTGCATGATATCAGAAAAAAAATTGATGCTCGATAACAGCATGCAATACCTTGATAACGATATTTAGAACGTCTGTGTGTGTGTGTGTGGGGGGGGTGGTTTTGGTCATGGCAGGCTTCTTGTGCATTTGTTGACATTCAGCAAGTGACTGGACTGCAGAGAAATGTTTTACTTGTTCGCGATAATGAAGTCATTTTAGCGATACGTATATATCGCCACTCTTGATATTGCTTGATTTCGATACATTTTCAATATATTGTGCAGCCTTAATGTGTATAGTAGTGCTTGTGGCCGTGCCGTTGAACTCTTCTTGGGTATTGTACTGGTTCTGAATGATTGGATTTGAGCATAGACCTGTATCCATCCTGGCTACAGGAAGTAGAAATATTGGCATGTTTTCCCTCACGGATCAGCACCAAGTTTACTTCACTGATCTGCTTGTCTCGAGTGCTCTTCTTGATGAGATCAACAAACAATCAGAGCTGGTTTGATCAAAATTGTGACTGGGTGTTGTTTTTTTTTTAACACTCAGTACCCGGCATTGATTTCTGGATAGTGTTGAATGGAATTAGTGGAATGTGTTTTCCCACAGACCTAGTAGCATTTGTGTGGTGCACCACCCCACCGTTGTGGTGCTGTACCACAGAATGGTCTATGTATGGGAAACATTGATGGACACGTTTACTGTTTTCAGGCCGATCAGAACGGTGCCCGCTCCGTACCCGCCCCAGTTATGCTGGGAACTAAAGCGCTTACCTGGTTCTTACCAGGCTCTGCACTTTTCCGTGTGTGACTATTTGTTACCTGGATGAACTTGCCGACGTCTGCATTGTCGTCATGGTTCGCAGAGAAAAAAAGACTATTCTTTTTCGGTTTGCATTGCGAACTAACTTTTGCGAATGCAGTCCCCGAATGCTCAGACTTGCGCCATGAACACACCAGCTGGTTTGAGATTAGGTTCGGTAACAGGCACCGGCACGGTTCTCTGTCGGCCTGAACGCACCTATCGAAGCTGCGCTTGCATCTGTCCGTCTGTCCATCTGTCATGAGTCTCATATGTATCCTCTGCTGTTGTCACTGTCCAGATGGCCTTCTTGCCATGGTGCTGAAGCGCCTGTCCTCCCAGCTCATCCTGTTACAGTCATGGATTGGCCACCTGTGGAAGCTTTTCTACGACGCCCGCAAGCCCCGCAGTCAGGTGAAGAACGAAATCACCATCGAGACGCTCTCTCGGGACGAGTTCAACCTGCAGAAGATGATGGTCATGGTGACAGCTTCTGGAAAAGTGAGTTAAGTTCAAGAATCAATTGTGGTGGTTCATGGGAGTGCAGCTTCCAGCAGAGCCTTTTGATGGCCAATTCTGTGACAGTATCAATGCAATAAAATCAGAATTTATGATGTGTCGTGTTCCAAGGACAAGAAACTTAAGTAAGTTGAGTTTGAACCAGTAGGTTGTTGTAGCTTCTAGCAGATGTTAAAAAAGGCATACAAAATTAAAAAATGTGTCATTGTACAGGTGAATGAAATCAAAATAAATTTCCTGTTTGGTGCAAGAAGAGGGCAGAACGAACTCTGATGTGGCATGTGTTGATGTACCGTATTTCATTTGTTATCAGCAGTCAGTCTGAGTGTTAAGTGGGTTCATTCGTCTCACTTCTATTTTTAAACCCAAACCTGATCGCCTGCCTCCCGCAGCTCTTTGGTATCGACAGCAAATCCGGAAGCATCCTGTGGAAACACTACCTGGAGAACATCCAGCCCAACTCAGCCTTTAAACTGATGGTGCAGCGCACCACTGCACACTTCCCGCACCCACCTCAGTGCACCCTGCTAGTCAAGGATCAGGTAACTAACTGTAACCCGATGTTCAGTAAAGAAAAAAGCACGCACATCCGTCTCAAAAATATTCTGAGTGCATGACCAGAAGTCACGTTAAAATTGAAAATAAAATCTGCACACCAGGCTCCCGTTTCTTTTCATTTAATGTGACATTTCGGGCAGCATGCCCTTCATTAATGCAAGCAAACTTTATTTTCAATTTTCAACTGTAACCCGATGCCCTGCCAAATGCATGCAAGCCAAAATGTGTCATGGTATTCTGCCATACAAAAGTGGCAAAATGCAATAACTACATCTTTTGTCAAAATTGAGTTTTGACTGAATATGGTCTTCATTGCTCTATCTTGTGTCAAAGCCTGGATGCCCAAATGTATCCCGTTTTAGAGATATTTCTGTTAAATTTGCAGTAACTGCAATATCCAACCTAATACCAATACTTTAAAGGCCTTTTTCTCAGCTTCAATGTTGACATACAGTGCCCTCCATAATTATTGGCACCCCTGGTTGAGATGTGTTAAAAGCCTTAAAATAAATTCAGTGTTTATTGCAGAAGAATACTGTCACACTGAAAATTGTAGGAAAATGTAGCCTTCAACTCAAATGAATTGTAAGAAAAAAAAAAAATCCCTGACTAAAAAATAATTATTTTTCATTAAATCACCTGTTCCACAATTATTGGCACCCTTAACAATTCCCAGGAAATAAATATAATTGAAGCATTTCTGTCATTTCTACAGTAGTTTACAAAGTTTAGCAGAGTATGTAGGAACATTTAATTAGTAATTCATCACTTCCTGTTTCCCTGGGGTATAAATATGACGTGACACCGAGGCCATTTCTCTTATCCACTCTTAAACATGGGAAAGACAAAGGAACACAGCATACAAGTGACGCAGATGTGCGTCGACCTTCACAGGTCAGGCAGAGGCTACAAGAAGATTGCCACTCAACTGCAGCTGCCCATATCCACTGTGAGAGGAATAATTAAGAAGTTCAAAACAACTGGAACAGTGGTAAACAAGCCTGGACGAGGACCCAAGTTTATTTTGCCACCACGCACAGTGAGGAGGATGGTAAGGGAAATCAAAAGATCTCCAAAGCTCACTGTTACAGAATTACAACAAATGGTAGCATCCTGGGGTCACAAAGTCTCCAAATCAACCATCAGGTGCTGTCTACACGCCAACAAGCTGTTTGGGAGGCATGCACGGAGAAAACCTTTCCTCACTCACAATCATAAACGCAAGCGTCTGGAGTTCGCCAAGCGGTTTCAACTGGGACCGTGTGCTTTGGTCAGATGAGACCAATATTGAGCTTTTTGGCAACAAACACTCTAAGTGGGTCTGGCGTACCACGAAAGATGCGCATGCTGAAAAGCACCTCATACCCACTGTGAAGTATGGGGGTGGGTCAGTGATGCTGTGGGGCTGTTTCGCTTCCAAAGGCCCTGGGAACCTTGTTAGGGTGCATGGCATCATGAATGCTTTGAAAAACCAGGACATTTTAAATCAAAATCTGTTGCCCTCTGCCCGAAAGCTGAAGCTGGGTCGTCACTGGGTCTTTCAGCAAGACAATGACCCTAAACATATGGCCAAATCTACACAGAAATGGTTCACCAGACACACAATCAAGCTCCTCCCATGGCCATCTCAGTCCCCTGACCTCAACCCCATTGAGAACCTGTGGGGTGAGCTGAAGAGGAGAGTACAGAGGAGAGGACCCAGGTCTCTGGATGATTTAGAGAGATTCTGCAAAGAGGAATGGCTGAAGATCCCTCTTTCTGTCTTTTCCCATCTTGTGAAACATTATAGGAGAAGATTAGGTGCTGTTTTGTTGGCAAAAGGGGGTTGTACAAAATATTAACACCAGGGGTGCTAATAATTGTGACACACATTATTTGATGTCAAATAATTATTTCTTTATATGGGATTTTTTCCCCACTGAATAAATGCACTTGTATTGAAGGTTGGATTTTTCTCTTTTTTTCCATTAAGGTCCCATATTATTTAGAAAAAAAATGAAATAATTGGAAGCTAAAAAACACATCTCAACCAGGGGTGCCAATAATTATGGAGGGCACTGTAGTTACTGCACTTTGCCTTTATGAGGCAGTATTGTATGAGTCTGTTTCATGCTTGATCGCCCTGATAATTTGTTTCGTTTTCATCTTTAGGAGACGGGTCTGGCATCCCTTCATGTGTTCAATCCCATTTTTGGAAAGAAGAGTCAAATCAGCCTACCAACTTTGCCGCGACCAGTGCTTCAGTCGCTGCTTTTGCCCCTGATGGATCAGGACTATGGGAAAATCCTTCTGCTCATCGATGACCAATATAAGGTGAATTTAGTGACTGACTTGTCTGTATATATTAATTGAAGAATACTGTAATCAGGACAATCGTAACGATAAACGTGAACTCATATCTACAATCCTCGATCGTTAGTCACTTGGTCGAAAAGCGTCTTCCAAATGTAATGTAATTCTTTTTTTTAAAGAGAATTGATCTCATTTAGTTAATGTTCTTGTTGCATCATCTTTCCAGGTCACAGCCTTCCCGTCCAATAAGAATGTGCTGCAGCAGCTTCAGGAGGCAGCCTCCTCTATCTACTTCTACCTGGTGGACTCCAGCCAGGGGAGACTATCCGGCTTCCGCCTCCGCAAGGTAAAACATTTAGCACTGATTTCACATGAAACGACCCTACACCAACTATATAATCAGACACTTTGAGGCCCAATAGGCACATATTTTTATAAATCTTTTCGTGCCTTAGTAAGTTAGAACCCCAGAACTGCATTTGCATGAATCTGGCCCTAATATTAAGGGAGAAACGGACTAAGAAAGTTTTGGTTAAGATGTTAGGACATCGTATACATTAATCCCAAAGTATGTGCTTTCATGTGAAATGACCCAACAGTGCGCACCAAAGCGTCTCCATACAATCCAATAGTAACTGTGTTGTTGACTGTACAATCTGACCTCTCGTGTGACCTTCTGAGACCTTGACTGATGTTATGTGACTCTGTGTGATATTCTGTGACCTTGTGTTTTGCGCAGGACCTGTCCACAGAGCTGATCTGGGAGGTGGTCATCCCTGTGGAGGTGCAGAAGATCGTGGCGGTGAAAGGGAAGCGGCCCAACGAGCATGTTCACTCGCAGGGGCGTGTCATGGGAGACCGTAGTGTGCTCTACAAGGTGAGATTTTGCTGGAACTCAAGGGCCGTTCCAATATGCAACCTTGCCTCCTCCACTTGCGCTTGTGGCCTCGTACCAGGAAGTAATATGTTGTGATGACATCACTGACAACAGCATTATATTTCAATATCTCGCAAAAACTCAATTGTTAAGTCATATTCTCATTTGCAAACTGGATGGTGAATGAAGAATAGTCCCCCAAAAATGTTTTGGCTAGGCTGACAGTGGGGACCAGGGCTCTAAATTAACACACGCCAACCCGCCAAACACGGGTGAAAATTAATTTTGGCCGGTGGAAAAAAATACCTACCCGCCCATTTGGCTAGTAGCGCCCGAGTAGCCTACAGTAAATTGTGAACGGTAAACGGCGGCTTGTATGACAACGATACGGCGAGATTTCCTACATTACCCATAAACACTCCCGTCATGACCCCACCCCACGGTGAGCTGTTCATCACTCCGTGCTGCTGTTGCGTGCGTCAGGACAAAAAGCATTTCAGAGCTCTTGTGCGCTCACACTATTTTGACAGGCAACTCTCCCCTGCTCCTGTCGCTTTCGCTCCTCAACTTTTAACGTAACTATTAGGCCTACTGTTACTATTAGCATTCACCGACACCGACACACCTTGCTCTAACAGGCTGACTTTTTAAGCTGCGAGGACCTGACAGAAGAGTTTCAATAACAGGAGTGTTGTGGAACGAAATAGCGACAAGGGCAGAGGAGGAGAACGGGCTGTCAGAGTAGTGTGAGCGTAGCTGTCAGTTGTCTTCTGAAATGTTTTAAGTCCTGGCGCAACTAAGTTGGAAAGCCCATGCCATCGGAAAGAAGGGCAGACCTTATGCCCGTGCGAGTAGGCTACGTTCGCTACGTACACTATGGAAGTAACAAAGGAAGCGAACATTTCCGTGATATTATTTGCTTTTAGTTAAACATAGCGTAGGCTTCTTGTTATTTTGTTGCGCATGGTAGAGAAGAGCTCCTGGAGGAAATAATGGTGCCTATAGCATCATACTGTAGGCCACATAAACACACAATAGGCACACATGACATCATATCCATTATTGGTGTGTGCGTGTGTGCGTGTGTGCGTGTGTGCGTGCGTGCGTGCGTGCGTGCGTGCGTGCGTGCGTGCGTGCGTGCGTTTGTGTTGACCTCTCCTCTTCTTTTCATCTCATCTCTTCTCCCTCCTTGGAGTGTGAGGTTTTCTAGTGTTTGGTTTAAAGGTCTGTTGTGTGTGGCTGGTGATTCATTGTTTTCAGAGGTAAAAATAAGGTTAAGGTAAAGTTTAAAAAAGTATATATAATATGCTTATTATAGACCTAGTATGTAGGCCTATAGTGTTAATGTGTTGTGGAAATTTGAATAAAATAACCATAATAATAATTTAAAAAAAAAACACAACTAGCCTAACGCATAGCCTATTTTGGCAAGATTAAAAAATGGCTAGTTGAACTTCTGTTTGGCTGGTAAGAAAAAATGTCTACTAGCCAAATTGGCTGCTGGTGGGAAACGTTAATTTAGAGCCCTGGTGGGGACACTTAATTGTTTTCTCCATGGAGGAGGGGCATCAGCAAAACGTGAGGCCACAAGCACAAGTGGAGGATGCAAGGTTGCATATTGGAATGCACCCTCTGTCCTATTCACCTACGGTTTCTGACTGTTTTATTTTGTGCTCAATTGTGGGCTTCAACCATAATGATGACACTGACCAAGCAGATCAAAGCACAAGTTTTTTTTGTTAAAACCTTTAGAGTAAACCTGGAATGTAGCAAAAGTTGCCAGTTGTCGGGAGTTCCGGTTGCGTCATGAAGGAGTAGGACGCACGGAACTGAGCTCCTGGAAATTCAACTGTAAAACACAGCAAAACTATTACAATTACTGGGGGAATCTACAATTTAATGACTACACTTTGTGATCGACTTGTAACCATCTGGAATGCCCGGCACGGGCCAGAAGCAGTGATGACCTAGCCTGATTATCGTCGACGTTCAAATCTCTTCGAGACTTGGTCTGACCAAGAGCATAACAATTAACATTTCCCAAACGACATGGTTGACCCGCCTCCCTTTGTTTGCTTATAGTTGTTTGCTTACCGACAAAGCAGGAGGAGTTCCCTTATTTTCGGGAACTCAGAAAGTACTTGCATTGCTCTTGACCTGACTCGTTGCAACGCTGAAAGTGTTGCGTCACTAGGAGGGCACAGCCTGACTAGTGATGACCATTTGTAGTCATTGGATGCTTACAGATGGCAGTTTGCAGCACGGGCATGTTACAAATGCCTGTTTCTGTTTTTTTCCCCTTGGTCAGTACCTGAACCCCAACCTGCTGGCGGTGATCACGGAGAGCACGGACTCCCACCAGGAGCGCAGCTTTGTGGGCATCTTCCTCATCGACGGGGTGACGGGACGCATCATCCACGAGGCCGTGCAGAGGAAGGCGCGGGGACCCGTACACTTCGTGCACTCTGAGAACTGGGTGGTGGTAAGCTGACATAAAAGAAAATACTATTTAAATACTAGTAAAGTTTACTCTATTAAAGATACAATTTGTTTGTGGTATGATTTCAGTTCTATTGGTGATTTTTTTTTTACGATTGATGTGCAGTATTTTGCATGCAATGACATGACAATGGTACAGTGGGAGTTGATGGGTGAAGTGTGGAAAAGCAAGGATTGAGTTTTCTGTTATTCCCCCCCTCTCATCCAAACAGTATGAGTACTGGAACGTCAAGGCGCGTCGTGTGGAGTTTTCTGTGCTGGAGTTGTTTGAGGGCATGGAGCTGTACAACAGCACAGTGTTCAGCTCGCTGGACCGGCCCCACCCGCCCCACGTGCTGCAGCAGTCCTACATCTTCCCCTCCGCCATCAGCACCCTGGAGGCCACCCTCACGGAGAAGGGCATCACCAGCCGACACCTGCTGGGTGAGCACAGCACAGCACAGCACAGCACAGCACAGCACAGCACAGCACAGCACAGCACAGCACAGCACAGCACAGCACAGCACAGCCCTCCCGAACACAACACTAAGTCATGCAGATAAATGTTGGGAGTAAAATAATTTTATTTATTTATTTATTTATTTTCTTTTAGATATTTACGGCAGTGCAAATTTTACCTCCAAGCTAGCAATTAGCATTGAGTCCTATGAGACCAGTTAGCCGTCAGCTGGTCTCATAGGACTCAATGTTAACTGCTAGCATAAAGGTAAAATTTGCACTGCCATACCCAGAGAACGGTTGAAAGAACAGGAGAATGGTAAAACCCTATTATTTAACTCAAGGTGAGGTGTAGAATAAGCTTATTTCCAAAAATGGGACAGTATCACTTTAAGTACTGTACATATCCTACTCTATCATGTGTGTTATGCAATGCAACATCCTACAATACAATATGGGAATACAGTATACTTATAAAATATTCTAATTCTCTAATTCTGGTGAGTTTTTGTTTTGTTTGTACCTCTGTTTCCAGTGGGGCTTCCATCAGGTGGCATCCTGTCCTTACCAAAGATGTACCTTGACCCCAGGAGACCTGAAGGGAACCTTGAGCAAAGCAGGTGAGACATGATGCATTACAAGGCGAAGTAACATCATAACAGCCTGAATCTCCTGCAAAGCTCATTTCCTTAATTTCCCTAAAGATGTTAAAGTATCTTCTCTATTATGACCACAGGCCACTGAATAGAATGTATTTTCATATAACTTTTCAGCTTTTCGACAATAATCTTTGAGTGCGAAGATTAATGTTCTAACGAATATTGGATGTGCCTTTCAGGGAGGAGAATCTGATTCCATATGCACCGGAGTTGCCCATTCGAACTGAATGGTTCATAAACTACAACCAAACTGTGTCAAGAGTGCGAGGAATATTCACTGCCCCCTCTGGTCTGGAGTCTACATGCCTGGTAAGTCTGCATTAGTAACTGGATACATTCAGTTAATTAGCCTTTCCCACAATTACGCCAAGCAGCTTCCATTTTGAAAGGGAACGGGTAGGGCTGCACAATTAATCGAAAAATAATCAAAATCGTGATAAAGTAGTGAAATCGAACTCATGATTTTAATCGTGATTTAATCGTGGCAATAGTGACCGACTTTTGAGAGCGTCCTTGAAGCCAGAACATACTGACACTCAGGCTGGTGTTTCTGGCCAGAAATCTGTCCACTTAAGTTTCATGCTATTGCCTTTACATAAATTGTACAATTCATTTTATTTTGCTCATCCCGTATGTAATTCATTCTTGGTTATATTTCATCTTGTTATAATTTTCAAAAAAATCTGCAAAAACCAATAATCGAGATTACTAATCGTGATTATGATTTTGACCAAAATAATCGTGATTATGATTTTTTCCATAATCGTGCAGCCCTAGGAACGGGTATAAACTACTACCTGTTTCCATGAAAACAGTGTCTTATGAGTGCCATATGATTATGTGCTACTGGATGATGCGTATGCCCCCTTCCAGACCCAATCCAAACTACATAGTGGGACAAGTGACTAAAAAAAAGTGCACTGAAACGCCAGTCGAAGGGGTACCTCATACTAGCAAATTGGGGGGAACCGACTCTCCTCCCAGCTCAGTTAAAATCGTGGTTGCTATGATTGTAAAACTCCCACTTCAACTGCCTGGAACGCTTTGAGGTAGGAGCTGGAATGATTCTAATCGGAGAAGTTCCATGTCTCTCTAGTTTGGATTGGGCCTGGAATGCAACATTATACCGGCTAAAAAAACGTTGAGAACCACTGATCTACAATAAGGTGACATGCGACCTCATGTTCCCCTTTGTCTACAGGTGGTGGCCTATGGGCTGGACCTCTTCCAGACGCGCGTGTACCCGTCCAAACAGTTCGACGTACTGAAGGACGACTATGACTACGTGCTCATCAGCAGCGTGCTGCTGGGGCTCTTCTTCGCCACCATGATCAGCAAGAGGCTCGCCGAGGTCAAGCTCCTCAACCGAGCATGGAGGTAGAAAAAAAAAGTTGCCAGCCACTTCCTGTGTGTGCATAGGCACTGCCACTAGGGCCCTCAAGTCATTTGTCAATTATGTGGTTCCAATGCCTGGAGACTTACAGAGGCACATCTGAACGCTGCAAGAAGAAGGACTAATGTGTGTTGATGATTGTGATTACGAACAGGGCTTACTTGTGGACTTGACTGCATTTCGAATGATGTCTCTTGACGGATGGCTTATGCGTATGGGAGACACTTAACACCTTAATGCCAGTCCATGGTTTGTTAGATACTTTTTTTTTTCTTTTTTTTTTACACCTTTTTCAATGAGCCTACATTGATGTTTATTTACGTTCATGTGTCTTGTGCCTTTCAAGATGCACTGTTTTGACATTCAACATGGACACAACACGAGTACCTTCCTCACAGGACAATTAAAAAAAAACATGCAACGTAAAAAGGGTACAAAAGAGGGGAAAGAGGGTGTGGTGCTCTTGTGTGCATGACATGGATAAAAGATCCTCACAAGATTCTGTTGTTCCAGAATATAGAACCAAGGATTTTTGACATGTTGTGTCTATTGTTTTTGTTTGTTTGTTTATATTTGTTTTGTTTTTAGTGATTATTTTATGGAACTGGTACGGGGGATGTCTTCCGGAGTAGATGGAGAACTTCCGTAGAAGTTATCTTGAATTGATATTTATGTTACTTTTGCATTTGTTGTTAGAGGCTAATTTGATGTAATTTTTTTTTTTTTTTAAAGATGAGATGAGCTGAAGTAATTTGTCTTGACCGTTTGGTCTGATGCACTGGATGTTTTTGTTTGTTTGTTTCTTGTCTTAAAAACCTATGCTATGAACGGTCATGGTTTCCCCTATGGAACATCTTTGTGTGTGTAAATAGTATTTATGATGCTTTCAAGATCGCTTAAAACATACATAATTGCACACACAGATGGTCTTTTTGTGTGTTTAATATATAATGTTGGTAATGCTTCAAAGTTGATGTACTATATAAAATGACTAATGAAAGCCTTTTATAAACTCAATTTGGAGAAAGTAGGTTTATAATAATAAATGCAATTAATTTTATGGAATAAAAAGATATCCATGTTTCCCTAAGTAAACGGTGCAGTTTTTGGAAAATCACTTTTGATTTTATTGCTGGAATGTACCAGAAGAAAATAAAGGCAGATTTTAACCTCTAATTTTCTTGTCTTTCTATTGTGTTAATATTTATCTGGAATATAACCATGAACATGATAGGTGCTGCACATGGCTTTCTTCATTAAATCTTAAATGAACTGAAATGTAAATTTCATGCATCTAACCATACTTTCTGGGCCTCACTAGAACAGGAAAATATTTTATAGTTTGGTTGCTTGGCTGACTGTAAACTAAATGTGTTTTCAATGATGAATTCTTTGACATTGTCATAACAACAAATCCATGCCTTGTTTATGTTGATCATGATGCTCTTGAGTTGCCTGTGTAATGGAATCCAGCAGCAGCAGTGAGGTTGTAGTTTCGAGCCCTAGAGGGCAAACTGAGCTGGATGACCTTGGTTACTGAGTGAAAATTTGATCTAATTAAATTGTATGGTGGTATACTGCAACACTGCATCACTGGTCAAGAAAGCTCAACAACGCCTCTACTTCCTGCGTAAGCTGAATCATGCCAGTGCCCCCCCCCCCCCCCCCCCACCCGGTCTGACCCAGCCACCAGGCAGTCAGGAAGCTAAGACCATCTCTCTCTCTCTCTCTCTCTCTCTCTCTCTCTCTCTCTCTCTCTCTCTCTCTCTCTCTCTCTCTCTCTCTCTCTCTCTCTCTCTCTCTCTCTCTCTCTCTCTCTCTCTCTCTCTCTCTCACACACACACACATGCACACACACAACCTATGGAACTGCTCCATGTGACTGCACCTACCTGCACTCTCTGATCACCTACCTGCACTCTCTGCCCTGACTTTTTTGTATTCCACTATTGGACTGAACCTGCACTACCCCACAACAACATGCTTCTACAATGCTGCTACCCCATCTACTACTTTATATAACTATTGTTATTATAGGCCTACTGTTAATATGGCTATATCACTGTTATTATTTCTATTGTTGTAATGTCTACATTCTATATTATTATCTTATCTTCTGTTACATGTTCAATGTTAAATGTTACATGTTAAATGTTAACTTGTACTGTATTTATTATTGACCACTTATTGTTACCAGTCCATCACTGTTGCCGGTCTTGCACTTCAGTCTGTAAAAATGTCAGTCCTGTATATGTCTATGTCCTGGCATGGTATAGAGAGAAAACGTAATTTAATTTCCCTTCTATGACTTGTGCATATGAAGAAAGTGACAATAAAAGCTGACTTGACTTGACTTGACACACCCACTGTATGACATATTCATTGTTTTTTGTTTGTTTGTTTTGTTTGGAGTTTGGAGGTGGTGGAGAGCACTTTTTTCATCTGAACACTGGGCCATTAATTGGTGCCGTATTGGCTCCAGAGCACTTTGAGTCAACTGTATAATTGTGATATTGTGCTATATGGATATATATGCATGGATGGATATGCAATTTTATTTGTATTCTTTAAGTTCTCAAGTGCAACACCCAAACTACAGTAGCAGACTCTCATGTGAGAACTGCATTGACAGTAGGCCCAGGCCATACTCTCAATGGAGAAATGGTATAACTGGGTCAGGGCTGGTGAGAGGGTGTGCAGTAGCCAGTAGGTTAGGTACCTGGTGATGGTGAATATTTGACACTACTTGTAGCTGAAGAGAAAACAAACCAGCACGAAATTGGAAAATTGAAGTCGAAGACGTCATCATTATTAAACGTCATTTTTTTTCTGACAACACATTTTAATGACGATACTTCCTGTTATTTTGCGTGTGGTGATTAACCTCATTTCCTGCCTTGGATTTTCTAATACAGAATCTCAAGATGGCGTCGAGTGGAGGAGATGGAGAACCTGAGTGGACCGCAGCTGTACGGCCGCTTTTATCAGCGTCGTACACGGCTTTTGAAACGAAAGAGCTACCTCAGCTTATAGGATCCATCATTAACAGGTCAGATATGGCCATGTCTTGATGTCAAATAAACGTCCAGTCACAAAAACTGAAAGAAATTTGCCCGTGAGCTGGCTAGCATTGCTAGTTAGCAACTTGATAGCTTTTGGCTATCGTATGCTAGCTTGTCCATAGCGGACTAGCTCGGATGCTACACAAGAATCTGCTTCATCATCAGGCCGAATTTATGATGTTGTAATAGTCTGTTGTGTATTTGACTTCATACTATGGCCAATAAAGACTTAGCATTGTAAATAGGAAGCGAATATTTGCCCAATGGTTCCTGTCAAATCATGAAGAAAGACATCAAATCAGCAACTAACTAGCTAGCTGGCCATCAAAATAGCTAGCATGTAAATAGCTAGCGAAGCTAACCTTACCGAGAGAGCTAAATGTCTGGTTACAGTAAGCTAACTCCTTAGCCATTCTAGCAATCTGTTTGGGAGTGACAAAAATGGTGCAAGGAGGGGTTGTTGCCTTGTCAGTTTCTAGTTCATGAAAGCGAAACCATCTGTCATCTTCCCAAGTGTTGAGTTTGTTGTTTGCTCTCTTGTGTAAAGTGCACTGACTGAGGTATGCAGCATCACCTGTCAACTTGTGTTGCTAGTACCAAGGGGATCAAATTAGTATTTCCTATTTGATTGGCACTTGATGTGTCCGTGAAGTTTTGAGTATCTGCTGACCCCTGTTGCACTCTGTTGTTTGACTAACCTACTTATTTGCTGTCGTCGAGATTGCAATTACATTTGGCAGCTGCAGTTTTGGTTAAATTGCGATTTACATTGTCTGTTTCTAAAGCCAGATGAGCCGGTAGTGGCTCTTTGATATACAACCATGCACGCCAATGGATTCATAAATCATTTCTGTACACCGAGAGAACTTAAAAATAAAATAAATAGTAAAGATACTTAAAGGCATAGACACATTCGGTATTTTTGGACTAACGTACGTTGTGGGCAATTGAAGGATTGGCTGACATGTTATCATATATTCTAGAGACATTTTTGAAATGCAGTGTAATAATACCACTTCCAATCGTTTAGTCCTTTTTAATCGGCCTTTTATTGATAATTTCTGCAACGTATTTGCATGTATTGACATGCATTATGAACCTTTTCTGTTGTCCTGATTGCATTTGAAAGATGCTAGGCCTGCATGTGATGTTTGTTTAACTTATCTGTTGTAGTGAATCGGAGATTCTACACCATGACAAACAGTATGAGCCCTTCTACTCATCATTCGTGGCCCTCTCTGCACATTACATCACCACCGTGTGTGGACAAAGTATGTATCCCTCACCCCCTCGTGCTTCTGATTCTATTGCTTGTCTCGTTTTGTCCATATGTGGACATTTTCTGGTTGCCCACTAAAAGCAGCCCAAGATTCTATTATTGTAAATTATCTATAACTCATATTAAGCAAGATGCTAATATGAGATGTTTTAGATAATTCCATGTTTTCAGTCAACTGATGTTGTAGGCTATATATTTCCATGTATCAGTAGCCTACTAAACATCTACACAAATATGAGTCGATGCAGCCAGAAATGTGATGTTGTTGTAACATATCTCGTGTGTAATAAACTTCTACACAAATACGAGTCGATACAGCCAGAAATGTGATGTTGTTGTTGTAACGCGTCTTGTGTTTCATCTTGCCTTGCAGTCCCTAGAAATCAGTTGCTGTCGGTAGCGGCGGCCTGTAAAGTATTGATCGAGTTTTCTCTGCTGCGGCTGGAGAACCCAGATGAAGCATGTGCCGTTTCACAGGTACGACCAAGACACTATCATGTTCTCCTGCAGTCTTAATAAGAATACATTTCATATTTCCTGAATTATTAGGAATTCCTGTTTTTTTTCCAACCTGGGAACACTGGCGATGCGCTAGACCCGAAATGTTTGTCCCTTGTCTGTCGGTTTAATTTACTTTATTTGGCTTTGTTTAATACAGTTTTGATTTTGCATTCAGCTCTTGTGTGCGACTCCCTTCTTCCTATTCGCATTACTTTTCTTGGAATTACGCACTGAGCGAAACTCTCAGAGAAAGACATTGGTGTGGACGCCTCCCTCACCATTTTTTCCAACCTGGAAATAGATGTCTATAAAACCCACCATCACTATAGAAAGTTGAAACTTCTTTGGCACACTGTGTCCTCTGTGAATGCACCTTCTTGCTTGGCCTTTACCAATAACAGCTCTGTAATAAGCCAAGGTACTGTGCCAAATGCAGCAAAGGCATTTCTGCATTGTGCTTGTGCTGCTGTGGGCCTAACCGGTTTTCCCTCTCCCCTTGTGTTGTTTTCCCTTCTCTTTGCCCCCCTCCTTCTCTCCCTCTCTCTCTCTCTGCAGAAGCACCTGATTTTGTTAATAAAGGGCCTGTGTACAGGCTGCAGTCGACTGGACCGGACAGAGATCATCACCTTCACCGCAATGATGAAGTCTGCCAAACTCCCTCAGACAGTCAAGACACTCTCAGACGGTACGTGTGCGTGTTTGTGTGCGTGTTTGTGTGCGTGTGCGTGTGTGTGTGCACGCGTGTGTGCACGTGTGTGTGTGGGCACGCGCGCCTGCGTGTGTGCGCGCGCTTGTGTGTGAGAGTGTGTGTGTGGTTTTGTATCCTTCTAGTGCTGTCTGTTCGCAGTGGTATGCAAAGACACTCGCAGGCTGTGTGTGTTGTTCTGGATCCATCTTCCTAATGGTGTGTTCAAATTGGTGTGTTAAAGCAGTGAAAACATACTCAGATGTGTGGCGAATGTGTTTTGGTGCGCCTTCCCTTGGGTGTGTTACGACACTCACAGGTTCTGAGTGTTTTGGGTGTTTGTTTCTTGGAGTGTGTAAAGAACACACACTCAGCCTGCGAGAGTGTTTTGGTCTTGTGTTCCCTGAGGGTGTGTGAGCTGGCACCTGGAGCTGGATGGCTCTTTTGTCTGAATGCCTGTGTGAAAACTTTTCAAACATTAAACTGGCCATTTGCTACTAACACCTCTCAGCTCTTCATACCAAGCACCTGGCATTGAACCTGTGTTTCAGTCTGAGCAGATGTGCTTTCTGTTTGGCAAGTTTGGTTGGACAACCCCTCCCCTCTGCATGTGGCAGAGGTAGAGGAGATCCAAAAAGACAGAGAATGTGGCTCACATTTAAGTAGTGCAGGGGCTGACTAAAAGAAAAAAACTGAAAAGAAATGCTAGAAGTCCACAGCACTTATCTATGCCTGAAAGGGTTTACTGACACAATATTTAGTCTGAATCGGCATCGACATCGGCCATCAAACGTCTGGGAGCATTGATCAGTGTTGTGGCGCTTTAGCATTTCCATGCAGATTAAGGGCAGATCCCAGTCTTATTACCTGCCAGTCAGTGTCAAATTAGATCACGTTTCATTCACACTCCGGCCGTACGGTGCGGCTGTGGCTTTGCACAGTTGGCAGCGCAGAGGAACATCACGTCTCTGTAGTCTCATGTGGAATGTGTGGCCTGATTAATAAATGACTGTTCCACTTGTTCTCTTATGGTGATGTTTCCCTGAAATCACATCACATCACAGCAGGGCGGAAGGCAGTAGAATATGTTACTCACAGGATGTGTGTGCGTGTGTGCGTGTGTGTGTGTGAAAACGAGGCAGTTTGACTCCCACCCCCAAATGTCTGGGGGAGGAAACAGAAAACAAACGATGGACCTCTAACTTAGGCTTCCCACTCTATTGTCGTTTTTTCTTTCTTTCTTCTTCTTCTTTTCCGAGGTGGAAAAAAGGAGGGAAGAAAGGGAAGGAAAAAAACAGCCAGGGGAATGCAGGAGTGTGTCCGCATGGTATCGCATGGACATAATGAGCTCCCAGCTTTCGCTTTGGCCTCTGTAGTGTATACTGTACAGCATGCCCCAGCTGGAGAGCTGCTGCTGCTGCTGCTACTACTACTGCCGTGGGAGTGAGGGAGTAATACAGTAGCCTGGCCCGGCGTGGGGCTCCTTTGATGCCTGACAAAAGGCAGAGGAGGACTCATGGGGGCTAATGCAGAGGAGAGCCAAAGTAAAGTCAGTCAGTGAGCGAGCAGGCAGGCAGGTTGAGTGTGCAGGAAATGTTGGCATGCTGCTGCTGCATGCAACAACAGTGACTGACAGACTAGCCTAAATGAATGTCATCTCGTATAAGAAGCTAAAGCACAGGAAGTTGTTTGTACTGTGGTTTGATAGGGAGCGTGTCCCTAGGCCTGTGTTGAGCTTAACTACTGTACCTGTACTCCTGTTAAGGAGGGGTGTTGGTACCAGAGGCCTTGCATCAGCCACTTCTTTTCTGAAAGCGTGAGTGTTGTGGCTGCAGGTTTCGGCTGGATTCTCTGTCATTTATCCACCAGCCGCCCGCCACATGTGCAGTCAGTCCAGTTGCTCAAAGTCCAGGTCCTCTTCTACCGCCTAACACTAGTCTCATGGTGGGTGCAGAGGATGACAAAATGTGCTCTATTAAAGTGCAGCTCAAGCAAAAAAAGAGAGAAAATAATGTTCTCTTGTGATTTTTATAGCTGTATTTGTATTGCACATGTTGAAGTCACCCTGTGTGTGGCAGGATGGGGTGTCATTGTCAATGCAGCTCTGCAGTTAAACTGTCAGTCTTTAAGCGACGTGCTGCTGTTGCCAAGTGGCGTTTGTTGTGATGCTATTCATCCAGTTGCCTAGTGAGTGTGACAGCTTAATGATGGGACCTGGGTGGCAAGAACACAAAAGCTAGAACAGAATGGAATAGAATAGAATAGAATAGAACAGAATAGAATAGAATGGAATTGAATAGAATAGAAAATAAATCTTATTAAGCCCTTTAAGAAGGCTCCTGTCAGTGACCGCTATGAACGAGAGATGGTTGTTTTTGTGAGTTTTGAATTTTCAACTCGGTTTGCCAGCATTTAGATTTTGGGTTTTGCATGGGTGTTTTTTTTCTCCAAATTGAGCACTTCATGGAAATGTTCAGATGTATCAATATGCAAAATTCAAAGTCATGCTGTGTCTGTGTGTACAGTACGTTATGGGAGCCCTGCCATGTTTTGGTCTGCTGAAACGTGAGCCAGTTTGCCCCCAGTCACTGAATAATGCGACTCCATTCATGCATCCGTGTGTTTATAATTTAATCACATTTTGTTTTTGTAATTTGTCATGAGTTGGTGTAATAACATTCAGCCAAGCTGCAAGAAGAAGGCCAGTTTCCCAGAAACACCACACACACACACATGTCCTATTTTTGATGGAATCCTTGAGAATGAGAAGGCAATGTCTTTCAGACCCTCATCTTGTGTGTGTGTGTGTGTGTGTGTGTGTGTGTGTGTGTCAGAGGTTGCGCTAGACTTTTTCACAGTCCGTCATTTTGACGGACAGGGTCGAAAAAAATCCGTCATCGCCTATTTTTTAAATTCTCAACCTTGTTTCTCAATGTGGGGGGTCGCGACACCGCACCGAGAACAACACATGCGCAATTGCGGCCAATTGAGAGTAAACCGCTGTGAATACACCCCCTTTCACTCGACATTCATTCTCCAACTTCGAGGATGGAGTCAATTTTGCTGTTCACTTTCTCTCTCTGCCTCCCTCATTGCACTGTTTAAAAAGCTGCAGATATCTCTCATGACAAGCGTCTGATTCAGTGTTCAGCGCTATAGTCACCACAAGCACTTTTTTAAAAGACGCGTGCAGGGATTTATCCAACAGCTGTCAGTCACTCGTTTTGCTCTGATTAATGCACCGATTGTAATACAAAGGCGCAGTGTGAAATACTATTCGCGTTGGACTTCACATGCACGATGGGAAGGAAAGCCGTCTTGAAGCAGAAAGGTGTAGCCCGGACAGTAGATACAGGCACTGAAGCCTACAGGAAGACGACCAGATTTCCCAAAACTTTGTTGAAACATGTCAGCGACGGTAAAAGGAGCCTCTCCATACGCAGCCCCATCGGCTTATATGTTGTCTGAATAAAAAATATATCGCCTATAATGGGTGAACCAGCTATCGAAATGAGAGAAGGTTAGCCGTTTCTGGCAACGTTTGGCAAGTTTTAAGTTGCGTTGCCTGGTAATATTTAGGTTCTTGAATATCCGTCGTTTTTATTAGTTAATGTCCTGAAGCCGTTTTAGACCTGCGTTGCCTTTGAGTGAAGGTTCTGGCTAGCAAACGTGCTATTCGCATTTGTTTATGTTTCAAGCGAGGAGTTATGAAAGAATGCTTCTATGAAGGGCGATAGAGGGACAACTTCGTCATTGGCAGAAAATCAGATGGTCGGTAAATGTAGTAGGCTACACATAGTTCTGATTCTTAAAGTCGAAGTCACACGTGTACCGTGGCAACGTCTTAATTTTAATTCATTATTTTGAGCAAGAGCAGAGGCGCGCGCTCTGCTGCAGCCAGCCGCACGGCCCAGCTGCGGCGCATGGTATGACAAGTGAGAGGGAGAAAGGCAAACGATAGTAGCATGAAATTATCTGCGCTGATAACTATGCCTAATTGAAATGCATATTTGCTCTACTCGATAGAGGCGTAGGCCTACTTACACTTGTGATTTATTTATCATCACCCTGAATATTGATCCGTCAAAATGACGGACAGGCTTCAGAATTTTCCGTCATCCTTCAAAAAAATCCGTCAATGACGGACATTTGTCGGTTAACGCGACCTCTGGTGTGTGCGTGTGCGTGTGTGTGTGTGTGTGCGTGCGCGTGTGTGCGTGCGCGTGTGTGCGTGCGCGTGTGTGCGTGCGCGTGCGCGTGTGTGTGTGTGTGTGCGCGTGTGTGTGTGCGCGTGTGTGTGTGTATTTCCTATAGCAGTGCCAGGCTGGCAGAATGGCAGCTTTGTTTGCTTGTGTGCCTCTGTCTGTCTGTGTGTGTGCTTCTGTCTGTGTGTGTCGGGTAGGCTGGTGGGATTTGCCGTCTCATGTTTCCAGATGGGTGCTCTGCTCTCAGCAGCACTGTGATGATGGGGATTGGCTTTACCCTGCTGACTCTCTCTCTCTCTCTCTCTCGCTCTCTCTCGCTCTCTCGCTCTCTCGCTCTCTCTCTCGTGTTTGTGTGTGTCTGTGTCTTTGTGGGTGTGTGTGTCTGTGTGTGTGTGCGCGCACGTGTGTGTGTGTGTGCGCGCACGTGTGTGTGTGTGTGCGCGTGCATCTGTGCGCGTGTGTGTGTGGGTGCATGTGTTTTCATGTGCCTACATGTGTGTGCTATATTCCACAGTGGAGGACCAGAAGGAGATCCCCTCCCCAGTGAACCCAGAGCTTCGACACAAAGAAGTGCAAATGAACTTTTTCAATCAGCTGACCTCAGTCTTCAACCCGGACATTACCATCCTGGCCTCACCCACCCCACACATGCAGGTCAGCAGCCGACCAGGCTCCGCAATACTAGGGATGCACCGATACCACTTTTTTGAAAACCGATACAAGTACGAGTACATTAATGTGTGTACTTGCCGATACAGAGTACCGATACCTTTTACCACCAAAATACAATGAAAATAAATGCATGTCCTTGTTTTTTTCCACCCGTGATATTTTTATCGTCCATTTCCATGTAGATTTAAATGTTAGTAAATGTATGAGGTGACTTTTTTTTCCATGCTGCTTTCAAGTCCACAGAACGTGACAAGATTTTGCATTGTTTTATTCATTTATTCTAATTTTTTAACCTGGACGATACGATAGTACTTTATTGTCAGTTTGCACTGAAATTACTTTTGCATCCCTGAGCAAGACCCGTTTAAGACACGACATACACATAACATCACAAGAATATTGCACATGTGCCATGCTCCACATGCATACGCACAAGCTTCAGTAATCATCCTGAATAAAATAATGAATCAGAATATACATGAACAATAAAGCAATAAATACAAGAGCTAATAAAGCACCAGCCAATAAATCAAATCACTTAATTTAATCATCTGTAAAAAAAAAAAGATAATTTAAGAGCCATGATTATGAGCAGAATCTACTATTGTGACAGCATTGCTTATTGTCAAGGGGCTTATGATAATTAATTCAGATTCAGGTACAAAATTCAGGATTTTCAGAAACTTGTTAACCACAAGCCCTGGCCCAGCTAAGCCACTGCCCTCTATTCCCCTGCCCATCTCCTTTTGGGTTTCTTAAAAGGGTTTGGGTTTCTTCTCTATATAAAACCAAATTATTATTATTATTATTATTATTATTATTATTATTATTGCAGTCCAGTTTGTCTAAATGGTTGCATGTTGGTGTTCTTGCAGGCTGAGAGTGAGTGTGATGAGCAAACCACGACAGACCAGGCAACTCAGGCCAAAATGAAGAATGCCTTTATCTCTCAAAACGTGTCCAGTTTACAAGAGCTAGGTGAGTATTGACACGTGTGTCTGTGTGTGTCTGTGTGTCTGTGTGTCTGTGTGTGTGTGCGTGTGTGTGCGTGTGCGTGTGCGTGTGTGCGTGTGCGTGTGCGTGTGTGTGTGTGTGTGCGTGCGCGCTTTTGCATGCAGCACATAACGTGCAGTTTAAAATGCTAGGTCTCTCAGGTGAGTCTGGTCTGCAAGCCCTTGGAGCCTGACTCTTTTTCCCACCTGAGTGTATTGTATTTACTCAGCATGTGTGTTGAGTGTTCGCACGTGTGTGCTTGTGTGTTTTTGTCTATCTATCTATCTGTGTGTGTGTGTCTGTGTGTGTGTGTGTGTGTATGTGTTTCTTGTTCCTGTGGGCACACACAAACTGTGTGTGTGTGTGCGCGCGCGCGCGCGCGTCCATGTCTGACTGTGTTTGTCTCTCCTCTGTGTCAGGCGGTTCGGAGAAATTGCTGCGCGTGTGCCTGAACCTGCCCTACTTCCTGCGCTACATCAACCGTTTCCAGGACGCCGTGTCGGCCAACTCCTTCTTCATCATGCCCGCCACCGTGGCCGACGCCACCGCCGTGCGCAACGGGTGAGCCCCACTCATAGCCCACTGTGATACATACAGCATAACATGAACATGTGCATTTTTTGTAAGTATTTTTGGGGGGCGTTTTGCCTTTATTCTAGACAGGACAGTGAAGGACAGACAGGAAATGAGTGGGGAGGCGGGGAGGGATTAGCAAATGACCCAGGCCGGAATCGAACCCGGGTCGCTGGCGTAGTAACCTAGTGTCCTACCGCTAGGCCATGACTGGGCCGTAATTATGTGCTCTTAAACTAAGGCAGAGAACCATATAGAACAGAATAGAACACTGCATGCAGTTGTTATAATTGAATACAATGGAAATATTGGAAGAATTTTCAGTTGATTTTGATGGCTGGTGTTGTTCAGTGTCTCCTAGCAATGATGGAGAAAGAAATGACATTAAAAATTATTTTTAAAAGATGTATTTGTTGGTGCTCTGCAATTGGCAGATATCGAATGCAAGTATGCAATATGTGAGATATAAAATGTGTACTAATATGTGTGTGTGTGTGCGTGTGCGTGTGTGTGTCCCGTCAGCTTCCACTCCCTGGTAATTGACGTGACCATGGCCCTTGACACCCTGTCGCTGCCCGTGCTGGAGCCCCTGACTCCCGCCAGGCTACTTGACGTCACCGTGCTGGCCCTTAGCTGCCTCTATGCCGGTAAGCCTCTCTTCATCTGGCCTACAGTCCTGTGCTGGATTTACATTTCGCTTTTGGGACATCATTGTAGTGTTCTCTATATCGGCCAGGTGAAATGTGCTTATGAAATTTACATTGAGCCTTTGCTTTATAACTATATCAGGTGCCGTTTCATAACTGTGCCCTTTGTGGTTTTATAAGCTTGCCATGTGTTGTTTTATAACTGTACTCAGCGCCACAGACAGTTTTAGGCAGGCCACGGACAATGTCATCTGTCACCACTCCATACATACAATGTAATGGGAACCCAATTCTGCCACATATATTCACCAATTCTGCCAATAAAGGCCTAAAGTGCAGGTGGATATCCTGGTTTGTATTCATAGTATGGCCCATGGAGGACTTAATAACATATGAAAAAGTGAACCTTTGAATGGAAAAGGGTTCCTCACCCCACCCCTGTGCTAACATCTTACTTGCTGCTGTGTGGCAGGTGTGAGCGTGGCCACCTGTATGGCCATCCTGCAGGTGGGCAGCGGGCTCCAGCTGCGCTCCACAGGGGCCACCGGCTCCAAGGAGGAGGACTACGAGAACGACGCAGCCACCATCGTACAGAAATGCGTAAGAGACAAACTCTTTATTATTAAGCCCTTTAGGAAAGTTCCCGTCAGTGTAATTGGAATAGGACAATCGTCAGGTTATGAATATAACCACTGTTCCCTGAGGGAGAGGAACGAGGTACAACACAGATAGTATGGGATATGGTGATATCCCATACTATCTGTGTTGTACCGAGTGAATCGACCGAAAGGGAACTAGTTGTTTTGTTTTCCAAGTTATCAATTTGGTTGCCAAACTGGCTACAAGAACGACACAGCCACCACCAGAAAGAAAGAGATGTGTAAGAGATGCAGACCTTCTTGTGTGCAGTTTTTTCTGTGCCTTTCTGGTGCATGGAAATAAACTTAGCAAAATGTGACTAGAAATTGACAAATGATCAAATTAACCAGACAGTTAAGTGTGTGTGCGTGTGTGCGTGCGTGCGTGCGTGCGTGCACGTTTGCGTGTGTGAGAGAGTCACATCCGTACATGTGGTGGCCATAGCAGTATATATTTGATGTGTGTTGGTCTCATGTATGGAGAAAAATTGCAAAATGTGAAGTTTCCCTAGCAATTGACAAATATATGGTCAAACCAACCAGCCACTCACACGCACACATTTGCTGTTGATGCGTAGATAAAATTTGAGTCCTGTTTTTTCGCTCCCCTTTCTCATGTTTCTGTCTCTTCCTCCTCCTCTTCCTCTTAAACAGCTGGAGATCTATGAGATGATTGGACAGGCCATCAGCAACTCACGCAGAGCAGGAGGAGAGGTGAGCATACATTTACATCAAGAGAAGAGATCGAAGGGAACACAAAAGGGATGTTGTAATGCAACATGCCAGGATTTTTGACATTGGACCCTATTTCCTAGTTAGCCAGAGTCTTGTAGACATGTGGAGATTGTTTTTTTTTTTCAATTCCAAGCAGTCTGTGTAATTCCAGTGGTAGGCGCAAGTGAACCACATGTCTACGAGACTGTGACTAACTAAAAAATAAGGTGCAATGTCAAAAATCCTGGCATGTCGCTTTAAAGTTTCAACTCACTATATCTTTGTCAGGAGTATAAAGTATAATGAAGACGAAGTGTGAAATAGGTTCGTTTTTTTTACACGGATTTAGACAGCAAGATTTATCATTAGGCCTGGTGTTGTCGTCTTTGGGCCATTTTCCCAGCCGTATTGAGAGATGCACCTGACCTGAGTCCTGCAAGATGATGGATGCATCCCCATGCCCATCTCTACAGCACATCGTTCATCTCAAGGCCAACACTGCTTGCGGTAAATAGCTAAATCACGTCTCTGTGTCTCATTCCACAGCACTACCAGAACTTCCAGCTGCTGGGGGCCTGGTGTCTGCTGAACAGCCTGTACCTCATCCTGAACCTGAGCCCCACGGCGCTGGCCGACAAGGGCAAGGAGAAGGACCCCCTGGCCGCCCTGCGCGTCAGAGACATCGCCGCACGCACCAAAGACGGAGCGGGCTCACCCAAGCTGGGCCCCGGAAAGGGGTGTGTAGTCCAATGTCTTTTTCTCGCTCTATTTTGCTCTCTCTCTCTCTCTCTCTCTCTCTCTCTCTCTCTCTCTCTCTCTCTCTCTCTCTCAGGTGTCGTGTCATATTGCTATAAGCTAATTTGAATGTTTAAAAAATTAAGATTTAGGAGGTACCCACAAGGCAGATTTCTGTGAGCGTTTATTTTACTTCAAGGCCCATTTTAGAAACATATTAAAGGAACTCCTGAATGTTTTTTTTTTTTTTTAAATGCCAGCCGTACATTGCTATCAAAGTCACTTAAACCATTGACGCCTAAGGCACCTGCAAAAAAGGGTGCAGAATGCCTGAGCTGTTTTTAAGGTGCCCTCAGCTTATAAAAACCTAAATATCTCAGCTTCTGAAGCACATAAAATATGCACAAATTTGTATTTAAACACTATGACCCTCATCTTTCATTAGAATGTGTTCATTCATCTCAAACAAACAGAGATTTTTAATAAAGTAGTCTCGAATCTCATGAGCCTGAATGTTGCGTAATGCAGCTCCAGGCGCCAGGGCCAATGTTGCTTAACGCAACATCAGGCATCAATGGGTTAAGGGGTAGGTGTAGGTGCAGAGCTGGACTAATTATTTCTCCGCTATGTTTCTCTTCAAAGGCACCAAGGGTTTGGAGTCCTCTCTGTCATTTTGGCCAACCATTCCATCAAGCTGCTCACCTCACTCTTTCAGGACCTGCAAGTGGAAGCGCTACACAGGGTAATAATAATAATTGTATTTGTATAGCACTGTATCATACAAGGTATGCAACTCCAAAGTGCTTAACAAATGAAAAAAAAACATCAATGTTAAAGATTGATTTAAAAAGGAGTAGAGAGGAGAGAGAGACACAAGAGAGAATGGCAAGAAGACAAAAGATGTATGGTTTGGTTTGGTATGGTTTCTGTTCTAGCTAGCACATGTTCTGCTTGTAGCGAACATCTCTTTCGGCATTCATTTTCATGTTATTATTGCGTGTGCATAGTCATATGTGCATTCCCAAGAACAGCGGCACTTCTTTCCATATTTTGCATAACTGCTATGAGGACAATTATGTTATTGTCTTGCCTGTTTGGATTGGTGCAAGATGTGCTCATTTTGTTGGTTTGCACCCACACAACCTGTCTGCGCTGTCTACTTTGGGTTGAAGGCTGTGATGGCAGCAATGATGTCATGTAGTGACATGAAATTAACGTCAAGATTGAATTGTTAGGTTTGTTGCTGTGGTATTTCTATTGTTTGCAAGATGATACAACTTGTGTTTTTTGATTATGTGAAAGTAGCGTCATTCTTAGTTCTTTAAACGTGTGTATGTGTGCCCGTGTGTGTGTCTGTGTCTCTGTGTGTGTCTGTGTCTCTGTGTCTCTGTGTGTGTCTGTGTCTCTGTGTGTCTGTGTGTCTGTGTGTCTGTGTGTGTGGGTCAGCAGGGATGGGCGAGTGATGGTCCCCCGGCGGAGCTGAGCATCATGGCGCAGAGCACATCCATCCAGAGGGTGCAGCGGCTCATCGACTCAGTGCCCCTCACCAACCTGCTCTTCACGCTGCTCTCCACCTCCTATAAGAAGGTGTGTGTGTGCGTGTGCGTGTGTGTGTGTGTGCGTTAGGGCTTTGACTTGTGCCCCAAAATCATAGTCGAAGTTCGTTTCTAAATTAAAAACGATATTCGAATATATTCGAATATTTATCCATATTTTTTACCATTAAAATTGCCCCAGTTAGACCTGATGTCAAGCTGAAGTTATTCTTTCCCCCAGTCAGTAAGACTAGTAAAACTAATGGCCCATTAACAACATGCATTCAACCAGCCATTATTGTTTAGCGATCGTTCAGCACTTATAAGAAGACGGTACTTAGAGGTGTGAATGCAGATTAAAACATGGCAAAGCTAGCAGCCATGTCAAACTTGTAGCCCAAGTTAAAATTTGAATTGGATCATATGGGAATCATGAGAATTGAGCACACAGCACCAATATCAACAAATATGTATTTATTTTCTATCACTAATGACGGACATTTAGGTAGTGTGTTTGTAGGTCCAGGTAAGATGACTGCTCTCGTCTAAAAGCGAACATTACACAAACTAGCAGTGCGCTAAAAACATGCTAAAAGCATGCTAACAAAATCATCACCTGGAGTCTGCCTGATCTGACACCCAGACCAACGAAGCTAATTTGGTCAAAATCCAAAAAACAAGAAGTTATTATCTTACTCTTGGCGTAATCACAGGTACTTGTGGGTTGAATCACATAATTCCAGAAACTCGTCAACAACTCCAGAAAGTAATGTGATGATGCTTTGTTTATTAACTGTAGCCATTCACTTGAATGGAACTCTGCAGCACTCATCTGCTTGTTATGCGGACTCAGGCGGAGACTGCCGGTGTCCTGTCTATATGAGCGACCCGTCGAGATGTGATTCTCTTCGCTACTGAGCATGCGCACGCATGCGCACACCCTCGCGGTGGTTTTCGCGGGTGATTGCCCATCGAATTGTGAGACCGCAAGTTACGATAGGATCCCCTGAGACTGTCAACTTTAGTGACTCAAACTGTAGCCTCCTCCTGAGGTTACCACCAGTCATCCATAGTCTAGTTAGCCTATAGCCTGTCCACCGACTGTCATGGACTGAAAGTTACGATATATCCCCTGGGGGGTAAAACGGGAAATAGCGTGGATCATCCAGCAGATCATTGGAAAATCTGCGAAATAGCGTGGCCTCGAACATTTGCTACTTTGTTGCCTAACCGTAACCGCTCACACACTCAGCCTCGAACATTGTAACATCGATCAGAAAAGACTATTTATGTAGAGGAGGCATTCTCATTGCAAAATGGAAAAAATCGCCACCTCTGATTGAGCTGTCAAAATGCTCCCTCCACCCTTTTCGCTCAAGAATTTGAATCGACTGCTTGTAAAATGCCAATTTGAATCGACTGCATTGTAAAATGCCTGAACATGGTAATAAGAAATGCACTGGTGGGGATGTTATGAAAATGATTCCGGTCATTAAAAGACAGACATCTGCCAAAACAAAGCCACAATACGCTATCTGCTATCTGGGAATATCTAAACCGCGCTTGTGTATCCCCATAGCACATGATTTCATGTGCCAATTTGCCTTGCGAGCCCACGTCGCATTGAAACCAAACCAACAGCAAATGACTGCATTAAACAACCCGTAGCCAGGCCCTGATCCCAAACACTTTCTCCAGTAGGCTATTTGCGCAAACTCAACTCAGTCTCTTTCATATGGCACGTTTCTTAACTTGCTCAAAGAGAGGCTCACGGTTTTTTAGTGGTCAGCAGCCGCACGTTCTTATTAAACTCCGCACGAACGATTGTACACCCCTGTCCGTGAAATAAACAAAGTAGGCCTAATGGTTATTAAAACAGTCCTACGTGGACCGATTGAAACGCCTTCCGCGGAAAATCAAGGTCGCTCATTTAGATGAGGCATCGCAAATCGATAGAACACCACTATCGAATAGGGCGACCGGTCGCTCATCTCGACGAGGCAACACATCTCGACAGAACACCGGCCGCAAGTGTCCTGCTACGGAACACAAAGAGATGAGCCACACGCACGCGACTCCCCTCAACACAGCTGTAGTGATTAACCAGCCATGGAAAAAATAAATTGAGACTGTGAATTGCGATGTTTACAAGGAAATGATTTTAATCAATAACAATGAAATACCCAAAAAAGCAATACTCAGGTCAGATTCGAATATTAATGGCCAATTAATATTCGTTCGAATGTCTCGAATTTTCTTAACATTCGACTTATATTCGAATATCGAATATTGAAGTCAAAGGCTTAGTGTGCGTGTGCGTGTGCGCGTGCGTGTGTGCGCGCGTGTGTGCGTGCGAGTAAGGAATCCTGCTCTGTTTATTATCTATCGTAGACAGGCACTCACTGTCAAGGCTGTTCATGAGTGATAGCAGAGGCATGATTGTCATTTCTCACTGATATTTTTTCTCAGTACGGGGTCTATTGTTTGAATCAGAATGCATTATTCTCTACGGGGGCAGAGAGTGGAGAAAGCTGAAGTTCATCCTGTTAGAATAGGAAGACCCCACAAGGGGATACAAAGAAAAATTGCAAATAAATAGTGGAGGAACAATAAATTAAGTAAAAACTAACTATTGTGTCTTGGAAATGGACAACTCCTGGCAATAATATGACCCAAGAGCATAAGCTGTATATAGCCTGGGCATCTGTTATTCAAATGCTATTTGTTATGTAATGGTCAGCTCACCCTCTTTTTTTTACTCTTTCTTTCCCTTTGGTCTTACACTCTCTCCCTCCCACCCTTTTTGCCTTTCTCTTTCTTGTTCTCCCTCTCCTGCCTTTCATCCTCCCTCTTCTCTGTCCCTACTCTTCCTGGCTTTCTCTCTCTCTCCTTCCTCTCCCTCTCTCCTCCCTTTCCCTCTCTCTCTCCTTCCTCTCCTTCTCCCTCTCTGTCCTCTACCTCCCTCTTTCTCCTCCACCTCCTTCCTCTCCCTCTCTCCTTCCTCTGTCTTCCTCCTCCTACCTCCTCTCCCTCTTCCCGTCTTCTCCCTCTCTCTCTCCTTCCTATCCCTCTTCCTCTCTCCCTTCTCTCCCTCTCCCTCTCTCCCTTTCCTTCTCTCTCCCTCCTCATCTCTCTCTCTCTCTCTCTCTCTCTCTCTCTCTCTCTCTCTCTCTCTCTCCTCCACCTCCCTTCCTCTCCCTCCTTCCTCCCCTCCCTCCTCCTCCACCACCTCCTGCTGCCGTGTGCAGGCGTGTGTGCTGCAGAGGCAGAGGAAGGGCTCTGTGAGTAGTGATGCCAGCGCCTCCACAGACTCCAACACCTACTACGAAGACGACTTCAGCAGCACGGAGGAGGAGAGCAGCCAGGGTAGGGGCACCAGGGCCAGCACAGCAACGCACACACACTCGCCACACACACACACACACACACACACACACACACACACACACACACACACACACACTCACTCACTCACTCACTCACTCACTCACTCACACACTCACACACTCACACACTCACACACTCACACACTCACACACTCACACACTCACACACTCACACACTCACACACACACACACACACACACACACACACACACACACACACACACTCGCTCACTCTCACACACGTCATCTTGGTTGGGGCACATAAGAGCTGACCATAGATATGAGCACTAAATGCCGTGTTCAGCCTTTTGGCATGGCCCAACCCTGGGTGCCGCCATCTTGGTCTGGTATCCTGTGTTTTTCATACATTTAGTTTTATCGTCACAACAGGATAATGTGCATATAGCCTTGCCGCCAGTTGATGGCAGAGTTATACCAACAGAACATGGCGTCGATCTGACCTGAGCCATTCGTTCCAGTGCAAAGGAGTGGTCAACGTGGTGTCTAGTGTTCATATCAATGACGGCCAACTACTCACAGATAACATTGCGGGGGAGGGTGTTCACTTGTACAGCCCATTTCTCTGTTTTTCAAACACCTGTTTCTATGACGATTAACAAACACAACAGCTGAAGCTCAACGACACTATTGGGGATGAATCTGTATACACACACACACACTTTGTTTTTGTTTTTTGTGTGTCCTCATTGGATCACTCAAGTGTCATCGTCATCATCATCATTGTCATCATTGCTGTAAATGTTTTGTTGAGTTGAGCGTGAAGGTCACAAAGAAATATTTCCACAGTTGTCAGAGCAGTGTAATGCAGTTGTTGTGCATGTTATGTACAGAGTGCCCTGAAAAAACGTATATCCACTTTAAATCATTGTTTAATCTGTTTATTAAACATTTAAGAAATGTTCAAGTGTAATAGAATTTCGTCACTGGCTGTTCTCAAACTGATGTCTCTAAACTACGAGACCTATAAAAGTCTGTGAATGCACAAAAATATCAATAGAGTTCTGTTTGATTTACATGATTGGCAGCCGTGCCCAGACCAGAATGATCATCAGTTTGAGTACAGCTTATGACTCAAAATGAAGCAATTATGTCTATAAATTCCTTTTCACTTGAATGAGCGTACATTTTGCGCATCATACCTACTTAACAATGATTTTAAAGTGTGTGTATACCACGTTTCTTTGGGGGCACCCTGTACATTATATGATGTGGAGTTAGCATGGAGGATGACGAGGGTGAAGGAGGCGCTGAGGTGTTTTCTGTGCCCGGGGGCGTGTGCCAGTACCCCCGGTGCAGCTAGTCCCAGCAGCAGGAGCAGTGTCAGTGCCAGTGCAGACCACAGCTTAGACACCTCCGAGGAAAGTCAGACAAGCGTAGACGCAACGCCAGGTTAGTTTGTGGTTGTTCTTGTTTTCTGTTTCATTTGGTCTTTCTTTCATTTCATTTTTTTTTTTTTTTTCAAAATCTTTTTTTTTTTTTTGCTCATTTTTCTTCTCCCCACCTGCTGCAGAATTCAGAATTGGTGTACCCATTGTTTTTCCTTCCTTTCTTTCTTTGTTTTATTGAACTGTTGCTTGCTACTACTATTGCCCATCATTGGCACTCTGTTTGACTTCAGGCGTAGTGACAGTGTTTACTATTTCAGCAGAGAGAAGACAGGAGAGGACAAGAGCAGCTTGTATTTCAGGTCAGGACCCTTTCTTAATGTCCGTCCCTTAGGCCCTTTTTTTGTTATTCCAGACTTGCTAGTGCCCAGCAACAAGCATGCTGTGTCTGCACCATGCAATTGCACACTTGTTCTTTATTGTGGTAAATCTACGCAATAAAGACTTCAGTAGTAGTTTTATTTTGTGTCACTACTCACTTCCTCCCTTTGAAACCCCTCCACCGACCGACCGACCGACCAACCGACCAAACCAACCCAAAACCACCCACCTACACAAACCTAAACCCATCACCACCTCCCCACCTCCTCACCACCCTCCACACCCCAAAGCCAGCTTGTAGATGCAAGTAGTGCGCTCTGTGGTCTGTTTTTAATGGTTTGGTTTTTTGTTTTTGTTTTGTTTTTTGATGTGGATGTGACAGCTCATGGTTTTACATTTGATGTGGTGGTGCTGACTCTTTAGAACAGTGGAGTTTGAGTATCTCTTGTGTTTGTATGTATTTGTGTTCGTCCTGATGTCCCCTCTTCCCCCCTACCCCCCCGTTCGTGTTGGTGTATCAGATGATGACAGTGAGCCCATTTTGGGGCTGTGGTTCGAGGAGACCATCTCCCCAAGTAAGGAGACGGTGGCGCCCCCGCCACCCCCTCCTCCCCCGCCGCTGGAGACCTCTCCCCGCCTTAAGAGTCCCAGCAAGCAGACGCCAGAGAACGGCAACATCCTGGCCAGCCGCAAAGACCCCGAGCTGGTGAGTGCCTCACTGACGCCAGTGACACGTGCAGGCAAAATGAGCGAAGCGAAGACAGGCGAAATTCAGTGTTCCATTCTGACACCTCAACCGCCATCAGGTTGTTGCAGCGACAAATATGATGTTGATTTGCAGGCGAAATTCGATCCTCAATTGCATAGTATTAAACTTGGTGGAATATTTTCTTCTCTTCGCTCCTTTTAGTTTGCCTTCGACTCCTTCATAGGAATGAATGACGAAGTTTGCTTCGCTTGGCCAAATTCGTGTGTATGTGTCCCCGGCATGATACTGTTTTCACGCTGAGCAGAACGGTGCCAGTGCCTGCACCAGTTTCACCAGAACTGAAGTGCTTACCTGCGAATCTCCCGTGTTCACAACAGGCTCTGAATCTTTCCGCACCTTAATGTGTGTTACCCGGGTGAACATGCCCACGTTGTCGTCACGGTTCGTGGAGAAAAAAACAGAAGTATTTTTCAGTTCGCATTGCGAACCAACTTTCTGCTTCACAAATGCCAAGACATGCAGCGTGAACACAATTAGGTCCAAGAACGGGCAACGGCACGGTTCTCAGTCGGCCTGAACGCAACATCAGTAGCCGGCACTCACCCTTCACTAACAGGTATCGATGATAGCCTAAATGCTATTATGTGACGTGTGTTTGATCTTTTGCACTGTGTCTCCTGTATTGCTTTCTGTCCGTACTCAATATACATGTGCAATGCAGAAGGCGTTACGCGTGCAGTTCATCGAAAAAAGTTGATAACTGAACAGAACACCTTGATAATGAAGCTAAATAGATTAACTAAATGTAACTAGCTTAATAAACATATATAATCAAATCCACTCAAATATTGTTCAGTTAGAAAAAGAGCCTATAAACACAGGTGCATTTTTTTTTTCCCCCGTCTCAGTTCCTGAGTCTTGCCTCGAGCATCCTGAACTTCATCACCACCTCCATGCTGAAGTCGCGTAACAACTTCATCCGTAACTACCTGAGCGTGTCGCTGACCGAGTCCCACATGGCCACGCTGGCCAGCATCATCAAGGACGTGGACAAGGACGTCAAAGGTCAGTCAGCTCACTCTCGCGCTTACGTCTGCTGTGTTGAATTGGGAGATTATATTTAAGTTGACACTTTCGGTGGAAACTGAGTGTAAAAAGCAACACCTGTGAAAATGAAACAATTTGTACTGTGTTTGTTTTTCACAATTTTTGTCTCAAAGCCACATTTTTCCACATTTGTCGAAATAATGTCCATAATATGGAGATTAATATTATTAACACACTTAATCTTAGCTGTCATGAATGTCATCTAAGATGCTGTACTGTATCAGTTTTGTGTGATGACGTCACCTCTCTCTCCCTCATCTGCTCTTCAGGCTCCTCTGATGAAGAGTTTGCGTCGGCCCTGTACCACTTCAACCACTCGCTCGTCACGTCGGACCTGCCATCGCCAGCGCTGCAGGTGAGGGAGCCCTTTTAGCATCATCAACATGAGATCCCTGTCCACTCACTCACTCAAATGCGTCTGCGATGGCATGTGTAGTGGGACCCTTACAGCATGTAATTATGAAGTCACATGAGATGGAGCGTTGACGAAGCGTTGATTACCGTGGTTGCCATCATGGGCTGCCTGCCAGTCCAGACACGCAGCTACACTCCTGGCTTCAGTGTGGTGGGTGCAGCCCACATGTGACAATGGCTCAAACATAGTTTGCACTTGGTTTGCTCTGTGAAAACAATTATGAAATGGAAATCACCTCGCTTATCCAATTCAGTACAATTCTTAATTTACATCAAACACATGTGCATGTTCCATATCAAGGTATACAAAACGATAGTGAGAATAGATAGCAGATACCCTAGTCAGAATAAATTGGAAGAAAGGAAAAATGATTCTGAGAAGGAAAAGAAAAATGATGCTGTTACTGATACTCAGTCGGTTGGAGGAATTGAGGAATAAATTGATTGGATGGATGGATGGATGGATGGATTGATTGACTGATGGATTGATTCATTCATCCATCCATCTATCCATTCATTCATTCATTAATTCATTCATTCATTCATTCATTCATTCATGTTCTGATTAGCTGATTGGGTGTTGTGTTGTCTGCAGAACACACTGCTGCAGCAGCTGGGCGTGGCTCCGTTCTCTGAGGGGGCGTGGCCCATGTACATCCACCCGCAGTCGCTGTCTGTGCTGTCGCGCCTGCTGCTCATCTGGCAACACAAGGCCAGTCAGCAGGGGGAGCCGGACGTGCCCGAGTGCATGAAGGTCTGGGAGAGGTGAGTCATCATCCGTCCCATACTAGCTAGTGCACAAAACACACACACACATGCCCACATGGCCACACATACAAACATACGTGTACACACACGCCACACACACACACACACACACACACACACACACACACACACACACACACACACACACACACACACACACACACCGACACACCTTCACAGAAATGTACTGGGGCCTATAGTAAGAAGCTGGTTCAGGAGTAAGCCAGGTTAAGTTAAGAGATTAATCATCTAATACAAGGCTCTATGCACACACTCAGGTTGGGACGAAACTTGCTTTCTGAACGTTTCCATTTCAAATGCATACCTGTAGAAAACAAAGCATGAGAACTACAGGGACTCAGTTCAAATGTTTACAAGAATCATTGTGAAGTGAAATAGTTGACGTAATTATCGACTGTTTGGTTTAATATGGAGGTGGTGAATGGAAAATAACTGTATTCAAGGCTGCTTTGTTTGGTGAACTCTACAATAGATCCCATGGTGTGCTGTGCTTTGAGAAATGTTATTGAATGCCAGGAAGTCTGTTCAGTTCCTCTTTGCTCTGTGTCGTTCTGGGGCAAGACTCACTCATTTGGGGCGTATGAATTGATGGATTTTTTTGGAAAAAAACTTTTTGTGTTCAGCACCAGGGATTTTGCCCAAGTTTAACCCATACTACTATGAATATTGGGCTTTGTTCTGTGCCTGTGATATAATAAGCAGTATTCCAAATGCTTATTTGTGTAATAGATTCCAAGACTTTACTTGGAAAGGTTTACAAAGTCAAGTAACCAGTTATTAATATGGAGTTGTTCCATATTAGGCCTATGATTTCTGCGATACGGAAAACACGGACGGAATCACGGAATCATGGAATTTGGTTATAAACGCGGAATTGCACGGAATTTGCTCATTTCTTATGATAAAATTAAAAATCCATTGTTTTCGTCATCATTTATCAGTCTAAAAGACATTTCAAACACAAAATATGGCCACGATATCATATCTGGCCCACGCGAGGTGATGCGCAAAAGTTCTATGCAGATCCATGATCCATGTCAGCGCATGTTGACAGTGAACGCATCTCTCTCCCAAGTGGCGTTTCCGATTGTCTCCCGCGTCCTAACACTGGCCGTCAGAGCATTGAAGAAATCTTACTACTCAACAGCACTCAGATTTTGCCTAGTAGAACATAAACGCGTTGTCCTGACCGTCTGTTACCAAGACAATGCGATGCGACACAGAAAAGACGAGCGGCTCTCCACTGCACTTAAATAAACAATGGAATCATCCGACGCGAGGCACGAGTTTGGAGTTTGTTACACCAGACGTGACCTCTGTAAAATAAAAACTGATCAGGCAATGCTTTGATCATGTCTTGTTAACTTTGTTGGCCACGGAGCATAGTGACTAAAAGTTAGCAGCAACTTTGAAAAATGGTCAAGTCATCATCAGAAGAAAACGGCCGTCTTGTAAAACATGTGTTTGTGTGAAACGGTAGACGGTTGGGACTTTGCGAGGCTATTTATTTAATACCTACATATAACGTGACCAAAAATGTCTCTAATGTAGCTGCACGTTGCAATATAGCCAAACTTATTCGAGAAAACCTGATGCAGCCCGAGTCCAACTTCAATGCACCAGAAGTGAATTCGCCTTCTAGTTGGGTGCGTCACGTGTATGTAATAGAATATATGCGCATGTACATTTCAGCTACCTTATTACCTGGAATATTTTTGAGGGCTGATATTACAAAAAGCTAGTAGGTAATTTTACTTTTCTTTTCTCTACCTACCATTCAACCATGAGTGGTTGGCTCTGTCCACCCACCAGTTTGAACTAAATAACTAAGAAATTTTGTTGGGGGGGTGAAAGGGGAAAATAAGATCAAAATGTAAAAAAAATCCGATTTGGCAAAAAATAAATCCGAAAAAACGGAATTTGAGAAAAAATAAAACGGAATTTGAGAAAAATTAAAACGGATTTCATAGGCCCCTATATAAGAACTCATTTGACCCAAGTGTCATAACATTGCTTAATGACAGATAGACACGCCATACACATGCAGTGCACGGTATTTTTTATGTTATGTTATATGCTGGGTACGTGAGTACTGTATGTAATGCAGTGGGTGAAGCCCAAGGCAAATTTCCCCCTGTGGACAATCAAGTACAGTCAAGTACCACAGCCGGTCTGCAAACAGCCAACCCACTCGCTATTCGACCCATGCCTGCAGTTCACCTAGGGGCCCTGTCGCGAGTGCTACCCATTCATTCTGAATGGAGTCTGCACTCCTCCGTTGGCGCCCCTAGAGTGCATCATCACCTGTAAAAGTGGCGAGTGAACTCTCTCGTCATACCCACAGAACCTCTCTGACTCCACTCTCTATTACTCTCTCGACCCCGCAGGTTCGTGGGCACCCTGAAGCAGAACACTCTGCAGGGCTCAGTGCCCCCTGGTGCCCCGGAGGAGGACCTGAACGTGGAGCACCTGCAGCTGCTGCTGCTCATCTTCCACAACCTGTCGGACACGGGCCGCCGCGCCGTGCTCATCATGTGCTGCCAGGCCGTGGCCGAGGTGGCCGCCCACGCCGACACCCAGTTGCAGGCCGTGCCCCTCAACCTGGCACGCATCCTGCTGGTGCTCCACTACCTGCTGCACCAGTACTCCAAGGCACCCATGTACCTCTTCGAACAGGTAAGGGAATGCATATGCACCTAGGGCTGTAACAACTCAACACAATATAAAGTTCATTTCAGTACAGTACAGTACCAGTACTTTAAGGCACCCATGTACCTCTTTGAATAGGTGAGGGGCTCCTTTATGTTTGCTATTTGTACTGTAAAGTTTAGTATTGTAAGGTACCCATGTACCTCTTCGAACAAGTAAGGGGCTCCTTATGTATACCCTTTATACTATCCCGGACGAGCCCCACATTCTATGGGCAGCCATGGCTCAATGGTTAGAGCACTGGCCTTTAGATCAGAGGGTTGCAGGTTCAAAACCCACCCTAACCAGCAGATAAAGAACCTTTTATAAGTAGGGATATTTTGTTTTGGTATATTTTTATCTCTTCTAATGCCTTTTGCCAACTCATAACTGGGGGTGATGACTGATTACTGTTCTGGTTGTGAACTCCCAGGTCCAGTACAACCTGCTGACCCCCCCTGCGTCCGGCGGCAGCTCTGGGCTGGAGGGAGGCAAGCGTGGAAACGCCCCGCTCTACTACGGCTTCAAGGAGGTGGAGGAGAACTGGGCCAAGCACTGCTCGGCAGGTAGGAGTAAGTTAACGCCTCTTACTATTTACCCCACTCACCCACACTAATATTTAATCAATCAGGGCTCTAATTTAACTTTTTTTCCATCCCCAGTCAAAATGGCCAGTAGATGTTAATCTTACACCAATGAGTCAAAGTAGCTAATAAGTTTTATTTTCTACCAGCCAAATTGAATTTTCACCAGTGTTTGGCTGGTATGCAAGTGTTAATTTAGAGCCCTGTTGCTATTACCAAGCACTGCTCGGCTGCTAGGAATAAGTCACGCCTCTAACTATTTACCCCACTCACCCACACCAATATTGACAACACTGCCAGAAGAATTAAATAATTTTACTAAAAACACTACTATTATTAACACTCCCACTAATGATAATGGTAAACAAGAAGAAAAAAAATGATTGTGTTGACTTCACCCCACTTATTTCCACTTTATTTCTGCTCCATGACTTTGGATGGAGATGCTTTTTGAACAGACCTCTGACCATGATTGTCCTCTTGCTCTCCTCAGATTCTACGGTTCAGCCCAAGTTCTACTGCGTGCTGTCTCCCGAGGCTTCAGAGGATGACCGCAGCCGTCTAGACAACAAGGTACGCACTGCAGCTCCACTTTAGCCTGCCACATTGGAACTGACAGAACAGTTCGGGGTGAGAGCAGGTTCGCACGCTGAATAATAATAAGTCTTATTCAGTATGCGATAGGGCTTCTCGATTATGAGAAAAATCAATATCACGATTATTTCAGTCAATATTGATAACACGATTTTTTTGGACGATATTTCTTTTAAAGACAAATAATTGTGCTAAACAATTCACAATCTTCCCTCCCTTCAGCAGTGTAAACGGAGGGCCATAGAGAAACACACAGTGGTGTTCTGTGCTCACAATGACTAAAGTGGAGGGGAATGTATTGCGCTTAGCGTGACCTATCTTTTGGCAGTAAAGACAAAAGACAAAAATATTGTTTCTAATCGGTATTATGAAATGTTATATTGTTTGACAGCAATATATTACGATATTAATTTGATATATTGCACAGCCCTAGTGTGCGAACCTGCTCTCTCCCTGAGCTGCTATTTTTTGGGTCCACGCCACCTGCTTATCTCTCTAAACATCTAGTGCAACGATATCCTTACCTCTATATTGGAATTGATATGTGGACTATTTATGGTTTTTATGTGAATTTTGCTGATGTTGTTTGCTGATGTTCCCTTGTGGTTCTTTTGTTTGTCCTTGTGCAGATATTCTACGTGCTGTTTAACATTTCTGTGAAATACGACAACCTGTACTCCTCCCTGGTCTCCCTGCTCTCCGCTGGCTCACGGTTCGACATGGCCAGGAGGCAGGAGAACAAGCCCATTACTCCAGTGGTGAGTAGAGACTTCACTTCTTTTCTATTTAAAAAAATATATTTTTTTTTAGGTCTTTTTTTGTGCACTTATTCGAGAGAGACGGGGAAGGGCCAGCTAACGACCCAGGCCGTAAGCAAGCCCGGGTCACCATTGTAGCAATGCAGTGCCCTACCCCTTGAGCCACTGCAGGGCCAGTAGGGACTTCACTTCTAGTGTTATCACAAAATGATTTAGTAAAAAAAAGACCACACTCTCGAGTGTAATTCCTGTAGTTTAATCCAGGGTCAGCATGACAGACCGACGTTTCGACCTAAGCCTTCTTCAGTGCCGGACCCAAGAGTGCAGCTTTTTTCTAAATATGAACTTTACTGTTTGCTCGCACCCGAAGACCAAGAAATATTTGGGAGTTAAGCGCACTTTCTAAATAAAGACTATCACAAAATGATTTGTCATCCAAAACCTGGCTGATTGAATGCCCTTAACAATACTGCAAATATTACTATGCTTATTGGGGCGCGGGTCTCAATGAGGTAAGGCACCATACCATCACGTTGATGACCCAGGTTCGATTCCGACCCGAGGTCCTTTGCCGATCTTTACATGTCTCTCTGTCCCCACTCATTTCCTGTCTCTCTCACTGTCCTGTGAAAAAAGCCCAAAAAATATCTTTAAAAAAAATAGTATGCTTATGCCATGTCTGTCCTATCACAATGATGCACAAACTGATGGGTCCCCTATCCTTTTTTTTATAACTTCTTGGGCCAATATTTGCACACTTCACTTATGATGAATTTTATTTACACACTTTCAGACTGTCAGTCATTACAGAGTACAGAACAGCTGTTCAACAACTGGAAAATATAATTCACTTTCATAGTACACTTTCATAGTTATTAACCATTCATGTCATGCTGTCTGTCTGCCTACAGGAGGCGTGCTCTCTGCAGTACTACTTCCTGGTGCTGTGGAGGATTCTGGGGGTGCTGCCCCCGTCCAAAGGCTACATCGAGCAGCTGAAGACGGGCAACAGCGATCCCAGCGAGAGTGACATACTGCACACGCTCCGCTGGTCATCACGGCTGCGCGTCAGCACTTACGTCAACTGGATCAAGGTCAGTATGTGGGGGGGTCAACATTAGGGCTGCATTATATTAGAAAAATGTGCAATGCATGACTGGGTACCTCGATATCGATATTACTTGCAATATCTATTTTTTCTCTACTTGCCATTCTGCACTGCATAATGTATAGAACAACTGAGAGCAATGTTTTATTTCCAGGCTTTTTATTGCCTTTATTCAACAGGATGGTGTAGGTAGTGACAGGAATTGAGTGGGCAGAGACAGGCGGGGAAGGGTCGGCCGCATTGCAACCGAGTGCCCCACCTTTTGCGCCACGGTAGGGCCTGTGCTGTAGTTTTTCAAAGTTTGATTTTTGTTTGTTTGTTTGTTGTCCCCAGGAGCACCTGTTGAAGCAGGGGATGAAGCTGGACCACGCCACCTCCCTGATCGAGTTGGCCTCCACCAGGTGCAGTGCTGTCAAGTATGACGTGGACCTGGCAGAGGAGTATATTGCTAGACAGGTATGCACCAATAAGCTGTCCACATTTATATGGATATTTTTGGAAACGCATCAATTTCGGCCTCTCGTTTACATGTAAATGGAGTTTTGGAATGCACATTTCAAAACTGGGTTAAAAAATATACCATTTAGTGGGTTAAGTATTCATGAAAAAGGTAACATTATTGAATGGGTATTGGGTAGCATGAATTCTGGAAATAAACAACTGAAAATCTCACACAGTGTACCTTTTAACATAATTCATTTTGATTCATTCATTTCTATGCTTCTAGTTAATGCGATAAATGTTTTAACTGAGTCCCAGCCCTAATTGTAAAATTTTAACTTAAAAAAATAATAATCTTGTGTCTTTCCAGATCTCGTCGTTCTGCAGCGTGGACCCCAGCACTATCCTGCCCCTGCACCAGGTGCCGTCACTGCAGACCATCTACACGCTGGACGCAGTCATCTCCAAGGTGCAGGTGTCCCTAGACGAGCACTTCTCCAAGGTGGCGGCCGACAGCGACCCGCACAAGAGCTCCGACATCACCAAGAACCTGCTGCCCGCCACACTGCAGCTTATAGACCTCTATACCGCCTTCACACGGTGAGGACACACACACACACACACACACACACACACACACACACACACACACACACACACACACACACACACACACACACACACACACACACACACACACACACACACACACACCACCAAGAACCTGGTGAAGACCTGTTGTGCACCACAGATGCACAACACATCCTTTTTTGGATTCTCACAAATTTTTACTGTCAGTGAATTCGACAATTATATTTCCAAATGTTTTGTTTGTGGTGACGTACAGTGAATGATTCATTAAATTAAATTAAAAGTGTTAGATTGAAATCCTATGTTAAAATTAGTGCACTCATTCACTTGGCCCTTTTGTCATCAGCAGAGTTGTATAAAGTAGATGTACTCTTACAGATGTACTTACGACACTCTCTTTAGTTGAAACCATGTAATATACCACTAGTGTTGTAATTACATTTGAAAGAGTACTTTTACTTCTACTTTATACAACTCAGGGGTGCAATTCCAAAAGCCACAGTCGCTAACTATGTTAACTACTTTGTTGTTTAACACCTATGTTGCTAACTGGCTGGCAACGAATGCTTTCGAGAAATGCACCCTGGTCATCAGTGAGTGAGCGTGTTTGTTCATCCGTGCTCCGTGTGTTTCAGGTCGTACCTGCTGATGAGCCTGCCAGAGGAGGGGGAGAACAAGCCCACGGAGGCCAAGCTGAAGGGCTACGCAGCCGTCCTCTCCATAGGATCCACACGCTGCAAGGCCAACTCACTCGGTAAGACCACCACCTAGCCAGGCCATGCCCTCCTAGTGACGCACACCAACACCTTCAGCGTTGCTACTAGTCAGGTCAAGAGGAATGCAAGTACTTTCTGAGTTCCCGAAAAATCGTGAAATCCTCACACTTTGTCGGGAAGCAAACAAACATTAGCAAACCAAGGGAGGCGGGTTAACCATGCCGTTTGGGAAATGTTACTTATGCTCTTGGTCAGACCAAGTCTCGAAGAGATTTGGAAGTCGATGATGATGAAGCTAACCATCACCATAGTCTTCAAAACCTTTTTAACTTCCTTATCTGCTGAATGGATACTGAAGTGTTCGTTTAAAGTGTGTTTAAAGGTGCACTATTATATTTTTATCAGTTTCTTTCCCGACTTCATGCTGCCTATTCACTAATGTTACCTTTTTCACAAATACTTACCACCACCATGAAATTCTGAGTATTCATAGGGACTGGGAAAATTGTACTTTTCCTACATGAAAAGGAGATCTTCTCCATCTCCGCCACTTTGAATTTCCAGAAATAGACATTTTTGCCGCAAAACTTTACTTTGGTCATACTAGTAAATATTATTGAATATTAATGAAAAAGTCAAATTTGGCAATAGACAGCACAGTTTCGATGAGCAATGTAGTGGCAATGTCTATGCTGGCCTCCATCCAACACAGTGCACTTTAAAAACAGGAAACCTGCTGAATGAATACTGGAGTGTTTGAATGCTTTGTCTAAAATTGTTCCTTATGTTTTTGTGTCATCACAGGCCAGGCAGTGATGCAGAACCTCCCATCCGCTGTGCAGACACTCTGTGAGACATGGAACAACATTCACACCAACGAGTTCCCCAACATTGGCTCATGGGTATGACCCCTTACTCATTATCTGCCACCAAGGCTCTAAATCTCTAAATTAACACCCACAAACCGGCCAAGTCAAGTCAAGTCAGCTTTATTGTCAATTTCTTTACATGCATTGGTCATACAAAGAATTGAAATGACTTGTCTTACTTTCCCATTGCAGACATACTTTTGGTATAGACATAGACAGTATAGACATAGACAGTATAGACATAGATAGTACACACACAGTACACCTAGAGTACCCTTGCAATGCACATGCAGACATTGAAAATGCAAGACTGCTGGTTAAAATTCAATTTGGCTGGTAGAAAAGAAAACTTTTCTACCCACTTTGACCCATTAGTGATTGTGTGTTTAGCTAGTAAGATTAACATCTACCAGCCATTTTGGCTAGTGATTAAGTCCTTCCTGCCACAAACACCGTTTTGCATGGCACAGCTTTGGGCGACAAGCCAGAATGATTGGACTCCTCTGGTGTATTACCTCCAAATTGGATATTATGGGATACAGATCTTTGCAACCCGAGTCGGTGACGTTTCAGCAGTAGCACACGTCAGGGTGGCGCAACGACAGCCAGTGCCAATGTCGAAGCAGCGTATTAATTGCAGCATATCAACCACCAATTACTAATTAATTTATGGCCATGTGATGCTGTTGCACCACCTGCACCCCCCCAAAATAGTCTTTAGCCCAACTATGACTGTTTAAGATTATAGATCATACTGTAGTATAGGCCTACAGCGAAGAACTTGGACTCATTCGTTCTTTCTCTCGGCAGCGTAATGCCTTTGCTAACGACACCATCCCGTCGGAGAGCTACATCAGTGCCATCCAGGCGGCGCACCTGGGCACCTTGAGCAACCAGTCCCTGCCCCTGGCCTCCTCCCTCAAGCACATCCTGCTCTCCCTGGTCCGCCTCACTGGAGACCTGCTCGTGTAAGACACATGCACACACACACACGCACGCTCACGCATGCTACCTGCTCATGCAAGTCAAATGCACACACACGCACGCACGCGCATGCGACCTGCTCATGCAAGTCAAACGTTTATTCATGCACAGTCTCACTTTCAATCAAACTACAGTCCTCTCATACAGTCATTATGTTGAACTGCTGTCACATATTTATCATGCGTTCATCACACACCTGATAATACACAATCTTATATTTCTATTTAGCATATTTTCAGTAGCATGTTTGTTAAAAAAATCACACCGTACATTTTATTAACTAGTGTCAGGGCTTCCCCCAGCACTTAATAGTTAACGTCTAAAACGTCTGCACTTCGTAGGCTTATCAATGAAAAATGGACACTTGATTAAAGTATGCCTATTGTCCCCTTGCCCTTCCCCTTCCCCTTGCCCATCCCCTTCCCCTTGCAGCACTGAGGAGCTGAATGCTTCGCAGGTGATCCAGACGCTGCTGCCGCTGCTGCTGGAGAGCAGTACGGAGAGCGTGGGCGAGATCTGCAGCACCTCCCTGGAGCGCATCCTGGGCCCAGCCGAGTCCGACGCCTTCCTCGCACGCGTCTACGAGCGCCTCGTCACCGGCTGCTACAACATCATCGCGCACCACTCCGACCCTAACAGGTACACAAGCGCACGCACGCGCACCAGTCCGACCCCAACTGGTCAGGGCCGGATTAAGATGGGCTGGGGTCCCTAGGCTACAGATTGCTGTGGGTCCCCCGGAAGGCAGAATTTCGTGACAAATTTACATAGTCATAATTACAAGATCGGATTTCAGGATAACATGTCTACCAACTTTACTCAACATGATTTTTTCAATATTGCATCCTGTCACGATTCTGCAATTTTTCCACTTTTGACCAATCTGGGGCCTCCTGGCAGGTGGGGGCCCCTAGGCTGCAGCCATATCTAGCCTGTGCGTTAATCCGGCCCTGCAACTGGTATACACACACACACACATACACACACACACATACACACACACACACACACACACACACACACACACACACACACACACACACACACACACACACACACACACACACACACACACACACACACACACCACACTCCAACAGCAAAGCCGAAACCTAGTTTTAATACATTCAAAACACATGTTTGAAGTGTAATTAAAAGCCATGTAAAGTGGTAATGACCCTGAGGTGTCTGTGTCTGTCTCTGTCTTCTCCTCTCCTCTGCCAGTGGTCTGGATGAGTCTGTGCTGGAGGAGTGTCTGCAGTACCTGGAGAAGCAGCTGGAGAGCAGCCAGGTCCGCAAAGCCATGGAGGAGTTCTTCTCATTCAGGTAGGCCACAGCACACACACTAGGGGTGTGCAAAATATTCGTCATATCGATGCATCGCGATACTTACTCTCACAATACAATGCATCGATTCATGACAGGGTATCGTGATACTTATTTTCTCAATATACTGCATGGATTCATGACAACTGATTATTTGATAACAATAAAATTCGATTTGCCACGGGTTATTTTGTTCAGTAGAGAATAGGTAATATTTCTGTTGTGATGTAAGCTCTCTCCCAGATGATAGAATGCTTAAATAGAATGAACTGACTTAAGAAAGGTATACAGCAACTGACAAATAAGCTGTATTTTACACATTTACTGAAGTAAATATCGCAATGCATCACAGTAGTACATAAATCACAATGCATCGTGATAGAATCGCATCGTGGCATGTGTATCGTGATGCGCATCGAATCGTGAACCCTTTGCCAATACCCACCCCTAACACACACACACACACACACACACACACACACACACACACACACACACACACACACACACACACACACACACACACACACTGCAAGGCCATGGAGGAGTTCTTCTCATTCAGGAGAACAGCACACCAGCACCGTCTATACTACGCACGCACGCACACACGCACGCACACATGCATGCACACACCGGAATTCTTCTCATTCAAGTATTCCACAGTACACCAGTGCAGTCAATACTGTACACTCACACTAGGGATGCACCGATACACATTTTTTCACTTCCGATCCGATCCCGATATCTAAATTTGGATATCAGCCGATACCGATACCACTCCGATCCTATACCAAAACCACATATATGCATGGGTTTAAACTTGAGGTAGGCCCAAGTAGACTATTTGGTCAGAAAAGGAAGTCAGAAGAACAGGAAACCAATTAATAAGAAAAAAGTAAAAAAGTAACAATCTCATCGTGGAAACTAATATGCAAGTGAAATTAACATTACACCTGGCTCAATGTCAGGATCAGGAAAATTGCGATACTTTGGGAAAATTCAGATCCGATCCGATCTCTCAATTATGTTGATATCTGAACCCGATACCGATACACAGATACCAATATCCCATCCTCAACTCGGAGGAGTTCTTCTCCTTCAGGTAGGCCACAGCACACCAGTGCAGTCTATACTGTGCACACACGCTAGCTGGCACACACTTACACACACCTACACCTACACCCACACGCACTTGCACCCAGGCACCCGCACACACCTACACCTACATATGCAGGACACAATGCAGAATATGTAGAACCATGTGTCACATGTGTCTGCTGCTATGCCTGTTTCTGTGGAATTGCCCCATTATTGCTTTGCAGAACAGTCCATTTTCCCTATGGTATAAAATTGATCAATTGGAATTGTTGTCTGTTTGATTTGTTTGTTTCAGTGGGGAGCTTGTCCAGATCATGATGGCAACAGCCAATGAGAATCTGTCTGCAAAGTTCTGCAACCGAGTGTTGAAATTCTTCACCAAACTCTTCCAGCTCAGTAAGTGACTGCTGCTCTTGAGATCTGTAATAAATGCCGTGAATAAAATGTGATAATTTCTCTCTCTCTCTCTCTCTCTCTCTCTCTCTCTCTCTCTCTCTCTCTCTCTCTCTCTCTCTCTCTCTCTCTCTCTCTCTCTCTCCTCCTTCTCTCTCTCTCCCCCTTTTCTCTCTCTCTCCCATAAGCTGTCCCTTTTTGTGCATGTTCTATTGTTTACTCAAACATGTGTGTGTGTGTTTGTGCAGCGGAGAAGAGCCCCAACCCCAGCCTGCTGTACCTGTGTGGTTCCCTGGCTCAGCTGGCGTGCGTGGAGCCCCCTCGCCTGCAGGCCTGGCTGACGCGCATGACGGCCACGCTGCCCAAGGACTCGGAGCATCTGGACGTCGTGCAGGAGAACCGCCAGCTGCTGCAGCTGCTCACCACATACATCGTCAGGGACTCCAGCCAGGTCAGCTGTTGCTTTTGGTTTTGTTTTTTCTTCCCTGTCTTATTAAAAGATAACTTCTGCCAATTTCAATATGCTATTGTATTGCTCACGCTACCCTTGAGTTGTCAGTACCCGGTGACGCTGCATTTTTCAGCACAGCCCTTTCCGAGATGTGAGCTATTCTAATGTGGACAGATTTTGTTTACATTTTAAAAAATCTTAGCATAGGCCTACTCCAAATATTTTCCAAAAAGGGATCACTGTTTGCTAGTTGTCTGCTGATGTTGCATAGCCTTTTGAATGTTATTGGGAATAAATCAAGATGTTTTTTTGAAATGTTAACATATGCCTGCCCCCATTACAATGACCAGGATCTCAGGAAAGGCTGAAAAAAATAGTCTCAGGTTCTGACAAGTCCAGGGTAGTGTGAGTATTACAACTGCATGTCGAAATTGGCTGAAGTTCTCCTTTAACTCACTTGATGCCAGTGATGCTTATCATTCTGGATCCTGACGGTCAAGGCCAATGGTGCTTAGTGTAGCAATTCAATTTTTTATGCTGTGGTCTTGTCATAGGCATAGAATTCAAATGTCTGTGTGTGTTGAAAAAACACACAAAATGCTTAAATGCTCTGACACTGTTGGGGTGTATGGTTTGGAAATTGCTGGCATGCCATGAGTTAATTTGTGCCGAAAAAAAGCTCTCAACAAGTGCCTCTTGTCACTTGTGTGTCTGTCTTACCACTAGTTTTTTTATGGTCACTGTACTATGTCCTTTGGTGTCCTGAAAGGTATTTCTTTGTTACAATGTGTAGGTGGGAGAGGGCGTCTGCACGGTGCTCCTCAGCACCCTCATCCCCATGGCGACGGAGATGCTGGCCAATGGCGACGGAGCTGGCTTCCCCGAGCTCATGGTCATCATGGCAACACTGGCCAGCGCTGGGCAGGGGGCGGGGCATCTGCAGTTGCACCGGGCGGCCATCGAATGGCTGAACAGATGGTGAGTATGGTCACATGACTTCATTTGACTTCATAGCACGACTTGTCATGAACAGTATATTGTTGTACTGTAAATGAAAATATTTGGTATGATGCAAATGGCCGTTGTTGCTTTTTTCCCTAACCCGTGTGCCCTCTCTATGCCCACAGTAAGAAATACTTGTTCCAGAAGAACGTTGTTGAGAAAGTGACTGCCAACGTGTCCCAAGGCAAAGTAAGTACCCCATCAGTTTCACATACGCTTTGTGATGGCCCTTGTGTTCAGACATTTTAAAGAAACTCCTGACCACTTTCTCCTCACTGATTTCCGTGTCCTTAAAGCTTAAAGGGACACTGTGCAGAAAATGGTCAAAAAAGGTACTGCAACTATGCTGCTCATTGAAACTGGGCTGCCTATTGCCAAAATCTGTTTGTTTGAGATGAATGAACACATTCTAATGAAAGTTGAGGGTCTTAGTGTTTAAATGCAACTTAGTGCACATTTTTATGTGCTTCAGAAGCTGAGATATTTAGGTTTTTATAGGCTGAGGGCAGCTTTTCTTAAAAAGGGTCAGGCATTCAGCACCCTTTTTTGCAGGTGCCTTAGGCGTCAATGGGTTAAGACCACCTCCCTAACCATTAGGCCCCAATTGACCTTATTTTATGTTTTTTGATATGATGATGCAGATGACTGTATTTCAACAGGCCAAATATTGTCCCAACCCAATTCACCCACGATGTAAATTGTCCTGTGTCCTATCTTGACAGCACGCGAGCATGCTGGAGTGTGCGTGCCACATCATCTCCTACCTGGCGGACGTGATGAACGCGCTGAGGCAGACCGGCGGCCAGGGCTCGTCCCAGATGCTGGTGGACGGGGAGGAGAAGGCCATCGAGGTGGACTCTGACTGGGTGGAGGAGCTGGCTGTGGAGGAGGAGGACTCTCAGGCAGAGGACTCGGTAAGCAGGGGCGCCGACCAGAAATGTTGGGCCCCATGAAAGATTCGAATTTTGGGCCCCCTTAAGGGCGCCTGTCAATGCTGTCAGTGCTTGGACCCTTAGAATCTGTAACACCTCCCTCTCCCTAGTGACACCCATGTCAGTAAGCTAGTGGTTCCCAACCTTTTCCAATAGGGGCCCTCTTGGAAATGTTCTCAAATGTTCAGGGCTCACTTTTGACCCAAGAAACAATACAAATTTAAATATGCGTTTAGCAACAACACAGACGGATAATATTTTGATTTTTAGAAAGTGATTTCAAGGCCCACTTGGACTGTCTTCAGCGAAGTGAAAGCCCAACTGGGAAACTCCAACTCCCATTGTTATTGTGACACAGCACTCCACAGGACACAAGTGTTCACTGCACACTGCACACAACGAAATTGCATCTATGCCTCACCCGTGCAAGGGGGCAGCCCTCAATGGTGCCCGAAAGGCCCACAGTTTGAGAATCACTGCGGTAAGCAGTGCTGTGGAGTGTAGTCAGAGTGGTGGGGGAAAATGGGGTGTGTCTTTTGGAAAAGGGTCACAAAAAATACTTAATTTGTTTGTGTCTGTAAGTCGTGGGCTCCAAATGCATAGCTCCAAACAAAACACAAGAAAAATAGGCCTCCAGCACTCTCACCATCCCATTTTTGTTCTTCTATGATCTGTTTGTTCTTTGGAGGCCTCTAGACTTGTTAAAATGGCTACTAGAGGACCTGCCGTGGCCAACCGGTAGGACACTCGCCTGCCATACGGTTGACCCGGGTTCGATTCCCGAACCCGGGTCCTTTGCCGACCCCTGCTCGTCTCTCTCCCAATTCGCTTCCTGTCCACCTCTGTACTGTCAAATAAAGCCGAAAAAGACGCAACAAAATCTGTAAATGGCTACTAGAATTGTCTTGTGTTCAAATGTATCTTGCAGAAGCTTGTGTGCTCTATGTACTCTACTCTCCAACCATAAATATTTGGCTAATGCCACCCTCTTCTCCTCTTCGTATGTTCTAGGATGAGGACTCCCTTTGCAACAAGCTGTGCACATTCACCATCACCCAGAAGGAGTTCATGAATCAGCACTGGTACTTTAAAAAGCCCCTGCCTCTTTCACATATCTCAATGTTCTCGCTCTGTATTATGGAATATAGCATTTTAAATGTCTAATTGAGTGCAGAAATACACGGATGAGACAAACTCTCATTAGAAAGCCACCAGAGCACTTAAATTACGTTTACATTTTATTCTTCATTCATAGTGTTGAGATAATATACTTAGAAATACGCACAGCATCTTGTTTTTACTTTCGCTTCTGTTAGTCTGTTTTGCTCAAATAGAAATGTACGTCTGTCTCTAATTATGGCCTGTTTCCAATAAAAGGTATAGGCCTCAATGCAGTTGAATAAACAAAGGCCCCAGCCTATGTTGGAGAATTTATAGTATGTAAAATCTGCCCTTTCCTTTCCCATGTAGCCTACTACAATAACTAATTTGCATTCACTTCCCTGCTTATCCAACACCCCCCCACCCACAGGTATCACTGTCATACGTGCAAGATGGTGGATGGGGTAGGTGTGTGCACAGTGTGTGCCAAGGTCTGTCACAAAGACCACGAGATCTCCTATGCCAAGTACGGCTCTTTCTTCTGTGACTGCGGTGCCAAGGAGGATGGCAGCTGCCAGGTGAGACCGAATACCATCTCCTCAGGGCATCATGGCAAGAGAACAGCTGCGGTAACTTTGGATTGCAAATCACTTTCCTCATTTGATTTGTTCCAAACTCAAAATACTATCAACCCCCCAACCAATCAATCCCCCCCCTTTCCCCATTCCCCCTTCAATCCCCTTCCAATCCCCTTCCAAACTTCTCTCCAACCAATCACTCGCATCCCCACGCATTTCTGTTTATTGTTGTCTGGCCTGATTCAAAAGTATACATTATGCCTTGCTTGTATTCATTTGTGTTAGATTTTTTCCCTATTTTTTTCTGTTTCCTTTTTTGGCCTTGACAATTGGAATCATACATCCCTCCTGCACGTGTCATGCCAAGGTCACTGAGGTCATTTCATTGACCTCTCTGGCTTTGCTGCAGTATTTCCCATAAGTCGTCACAACATACCCAAGTTCCATTATGCGCATGTGATTATTTAAAAAATGATATTCAAGAGATAATGCTAGGAAGCTAAAACCAAAAACACCAGACTCATTCGCCATCCCCAGTCCTTTGGTCATGTTTGTGTCCTAAAGTCATCATCATCATTTATTATTTTCAATTATTATCAATATGGTAGACATAAGAAATGCATTTCTGACTTTCATCTCTCTTTCTCTCCCTGTGTGTGTATGTGTATACTTTGTGTCTTTGTTTGTTTGTACGTGTCTGTGTGCATATGTATGTGAAAACACGTGTGTGTGTGTGCGTGTGCGTGCTTGTTTGTGTGCGTGTCTGTGTGCGTGTACGTTTGTGTCTGTGTGTGTCTGTGCGTGTGTGTGTCTGTGCGTGTACGTTTGTATCTGTGCGTGTGTGTCTGTGTGTGTGTCTGTGCGTGCTTGTTGGTGTGCGTGCTTGTTTGTGTGTGTGCTTGTTGGTGCACGTGTGTATGTATACACACCATCCTATCCCCCTCACCCCCCCCCCCCTCCTCCCCGCAGGCCCTGGTGAAGCGCAGTCCCAGCAGTGGCATGGGCTCCACCATGAAAGAGTCGTCTGCCTTCCAGAGCGAGATGCGCATGCCCGAGAGCGCCATCCGCCACCAGAGCTCCTCGCCCGCTGACAAGGCCAAGGTCACCATCTGCGACGGCAAGCCCGGCGACGACGACAAGCCCAAGAAGAGCAGCGTCTGCAAGAACATCGAGGGCTGCCGCGAGGACCTGCTCGCACAAGTGGTGAGATACTGGTGTTTTCCCTTTCGTGTACTGCACTGATTTAGTTTGACTGATGATGGAGTTGTGATCGATTGCTGTATGCGTTCAACCAGTTATCCTGTAGCACATTGTGTTTGTTGAGAAATGTTGTTGCTCTCTATTGAAATAAGTTTATGCATACACATTTCGGTCTGTTGGAATACTGTCTGGATTGCCGACTTCTTAACTTACTAACAGAATCGCTACCCTATTCTGCCCTCTCCTTCTCTCCTCTCTTCCACCTCTTCTTCCTGCTCCTCTCTTGCACCTCTTCTGTCCTTTCTTCCACCTCTTTTTCCTAATCCTCTCTTCCACCTCTTCTCTCTTCTTTTCCACCTCTTCTATCCTCACTTCCACCTCTTCTTCCTGCTCCTTTCCTCCACCTCTTTTCTCTTCTCTTCCACCTCTCTCCTCTCTTCCACCTCTTCTTCCTGCTCCTCCTCTCTCTCTTTCTCCATCTTATTTCCCCTCACCCTCTCTAGTCGAGCTCCAGTACGGCTGCTCTGATCCTGGAGATGTTGATCTTCCTGATGGATGCCATCCAGACCAACTTTCAGCAGGCGTCAGCCGTGGGCTCCAGCAGTCGCGCCCAGCAGGCCCTGCACGAGCTCCACACGCAAGACAAGAGTGTCGAGATGACCGACCAGCTCATGGTTCGTACACCAACACACTCCTATCCAGGGCCGTAAATTACCTTGTTTTTTCCATCAACAGCCAAAATGACTAGTAGATGTTAATCTTACTAGCCAAACACATACTCACTAAGGGGTCAAAGTGTCTAGTAAGTTGGTCTTTTCTACCAGCCAAATGGAAATTTCACCAGCATTTGGCCGTTTGGCTGGTGTTAATTTAGAGCCCTGCTCCTATCATTGTTGGTTAAGCATGGAGCATGGAGTCGCATGGTGGACTGATTGAGGTTAGGTTATTGATGTGTGTAAGTTTGTGTTGTTAATGAAATTGAGATTGATTCACAGCTAAGTGCAAGTTGCAGTCAATAGTAGAAGGATTGGTTATCAAATTCATCTTCATGGCAGCAGGGAAAATGGCATCTTGGGAAGAAGATAAAAGTGCTTTAGTGTCACTTCACATTAGAAAGTTTGTTTGCACTTAACCTGATGCCGGCGTCAAACACATGCCACGACAAGTGCCATAACAGTGTCAAAACTGTGTCATGACAGAGTCATGTATGAGTCATAAACATGTCAATATCATAAACACTTTATGATTATGAAGAGTTGAGATTTGGTTTTGGTTAAGACAACCTAAACAATGTCACTAAATGTCATAAACATTTTATGACTGTTATCCTTGACACAATATTTATGACAGTGTTACGTCATACATTTGACACCAGCGTCAAGTAAAGCGTTACGGAAAGTGTAATTCTAATGACTTAATTTTCTGTGTTCCTCAGGTTCCCACGCTGGGCTCCCAGGAGGGGGCGTTTGAGAACGTGCGCATGAACTACAGTGGCGACCAGGGCCAGACCATCCGCCAGCTGATCAGCGCTCACGTGCTGCGCCGCGTGGCCATGTGTGTGCTCTCCTCACCCCACGGACGCAGGCAGCACCTCGCCGTCAGCCACGAGAAGGGGAAGGTGAGCACGGGGCAGTGTGTGTGTTTGTGTGTACGTGTGTACGTCTGTACGTGTGTGTGTGTGTGTGTGTGTTAGATGTGTATACACAGCGTGAACACTAGAGACGTCTGTCTCTTTGTGTACATCTCTGTGTGCGCACTCACACTCATTTTTGTATGTGTACGTGCATGTGCGTAACTAGTTCATGCAAATGTCTTCAAAATTCCTTTTGTTACTTCCTGATTACTTGATTTCTACTTCATATATAGCTGGCATGTGGAAGGAATGTCATTACTGACAAACATCTCTGAAACTAATGAAGCATGCAATGCATATTTTAAAATGGAACCCCTTATATGCTGCTGTGTCTCATGTGCATTGCAGATCACGGTGCTGCAGCTGTCTGCGCTGCTGAAGCAGGCGGACTCCAGCAAGAGGAAGCTGACCCTTACACGTCTGGCCTCGGCCCCCGTGCCCTTCACAGTGCTCAGCCTCACAGGAAACCCCTGCAACGAGGACTACCTGGCAGTCTGCGGACTCAAGGTCAGACAGAGATGAAAGATGAGATGTTGATTTATAAATAAATTGAATTTAATATATATATCTTTTTTTTTTAATTGAAAGCTGTACGTTTACAGTTGTATATTTCCATTTGACATGTTAAGAAAGGTAATTAATTGTTGTCTTGTCATAGAATAAGTTGGGTGTAAAACTGAGACAAATTTGTCTGAGAATATTGAATTCATGTTCCAAGTCTTTTCATTATTTCAGTGATATCGAGATCAATGAGATGTGGAGTCTTATTATATTGTTGGTGAATGGCTGCAGAATGGGAAGCGTATTTTGTGTTTGGTTATTAACATTGACTCTAATATTGCGCCCCCTGTAGGACTGCCATGTGTTGACGTTCAGCAGCACGGGCTCGGTATCGGACCACCTGGTGCTGCATCCTCAGCTGGCCACTGGCAACTTCATCATCAAGGCCATCTGGCTGCCCGGATCCCAGACCGAACTCGCCATCATCACCGCTGACTTTGTTAAAGTGAGCACTCTTATTTGTTTGTCTGTTGGCCAGTTCACAGGTCACATGTCGTACCAACCTTGACTATTATTGGATTCCCCAAGGCATCTGAAGAGTCTGCTGTTGAGTCAAGGATACATTCGTTTTGCAAAAGCTTCTGCACACTGACCATTTTGCAGCGAAATGATCAGTGTGCGGGAGCTTTTTCAAATTGTCTGACGAGTGACCCATGGGTTATCACCAATACACCTGCCAGCTGAGGTGTATGAAAAAAAATCCCAAGTTCAGCGGAAGATACATACATAACATTATGTAGGCTCATAGAAAGATACGACTCTCTGATGAAGTCCTTTGCTTTTCTTCATTGTGTCTCAAATATCGTCATTCAATAAAGCTCCCTCAGCTAGCAGCTATAGATGTTTTTTGTTTTTGTTTGTCAACACGGTTGTTGTGAGGAGGGGCAAGACACTGGCAGCCTACCACATGAGCTAATTTTTTGACCGACAGAGGTTGAGTTGTGCATAGCTGGTTTAGCGCAGTCAGGAGAAAACAAAAATGTAGAACCCATGTATAACGAATATGTCCTTTTTTTAAATTGTTTTTCTCTCCACGTCAGATCTATGACTTGTCGGTGGACGCGCTGAGCCCCATGTACTACTTCCTGCTGCCCAGCTCCAAGATCCGCGACGCCACCTTCCTCTTCAATGAGGAGGGCAAGAACATCATCGTCATCATGTCGTCGGCCGGCTACATGTACACGCAGGTGATGGACGAGTCCAGCAGCGCACAGCACGGGCCCTTCTACGTCACCAACGTGCTGGAGATCAACCACGACGACCTCAAGGTACCGCATCATTTAAAAATATATATATATTAGGCAAGGCAGTCAAGTAAAGTTGTCGTGCGCACATCCAAGACGTAGATGCAGGATAAAAAAACTGTGAACAGAAAGATGAATGACTGCTCCTGTTGCATTCTTTATTTTTCAAGTGAACACTTTCGAGCTAATCATGGCATTACTGTAAATGAACCAAAAACAAACTTCAGATAAGCTTTTATTTAGAACGTTTGAATATCTGTTGTGAATGTCTGTTTCACATTCATCATTTTGGGTCAATTCTCTTGGTTTTGAGTCATGAGCATACTGAAATCATGTAGTTCAATAATTGCAGATTGATTGCAGTATTTTCAGATGGATTGGATTGTAGTAGTTGATGATACACCGCGCTCTTCCGTGTGGTGCGTCTCCAGTTGAAAAACTTTGAAGGTGAAAAAGTGGATCGCACTCGGGTTCTTCTTTTCTTCTTTTTTATTTTTTTATTTACATAGCAGCAGAAGTGTAGACAAACGTTTCGGCTGTTGCCTTTGTCAGTGTCTCCACTGGAGACACTGACGAAGGCAACAGATGGATTGGATTGGACAGGATGGATGGAAGGATTGTGATGGTTTCAATGATTGCAGATGGGTTGTAGTAATTGCAGATTTATTAATTTCAAGAACTGAAAAAAATGCGTTGATTGAAAGCATGGAAATCTGAAAGAGTGTGTGTTGTCATGTGTTGTATTCCAGGACAGTAACGGTCAGGTGGCGGGCGGTGGCGTGTCGGTGTACTACTCCCACGTGCTGCAGATGCTCTTCTTCAGCTATAACCAGGGCAAGTCCTTCGCCGCCACTGTCAACCGCAGCAACATGGACATGCAGAGACTCTTCACCATCAACGTCAAGGGGTAAGTAGCCAGCCAGCTAGTCATCCAAGGTGACAGGGCGTAGTTCAGGGATGTGACACCCAAACACACAAGATGAAGACCTATCTAGTTTAGTTAGCGGAAGGGAGGGTGGGGAGTAACTGAAAAGGATTGACACGTCAGTGCCTATAATATCAGTGTAAGTACTTCATTGCCCTACCTTGCTGAAGATGATGTATTCTCGTGTGTGTGTGTGTGTGTGTGTGTGTGTGTGTGTGTGTGTGTGTGTGTGTGTGTGTGTGTGTGTGTGTGTGTGTGTGTGTGTGTGTGTGTGTGTGTGTGTGTGTGTGTGTGTGTGTGTGTGTGTGTGTCTGTGTCTGTGTCTGTGTCTCTCCATCTCTCCAGCTCCAACGGCGGCAGTAAGACGTCCCCTGCTCTGTGCCAGTGGTCGGAGGTGCTGAACCACCCCGGCCTGGTGTGCTGCGTGCAACAGACCACTGGCATCCCGCTGGTCATCATGGTCAAGCCGGACACGTTCCTCATCCAGGAGATCAAGACACTGCCCGCCAAGGCCAAGGTCTGTACATACACTTCTCACTTTGCTCTTAGTCGGCCACAGTAAAAAAAAAAAAGGCGAAGATAGTGGGCAATAATAAATATGCACCAAACATGTTCCTCAAGGAAACTGCAGTGAACACATTCAAATGTAATAGGAAACCCAGTATACTTTTGTTGACGGGTCCGCTGTATTAAATCCTTCTCTCTCTCCTCTCCATATTTCTGTCTATCTGCTTCTCTGTTTGACCCTCTCTATGCATCTCTCTTCTCTTTCTATCCTCTTTCCCTCCTCCTCCTCCTCCTCCTCTTTCTGTTCCCTCTCTCTTCCTCCTCTTTCTCCTCCTGCTCTCCTCTCCTTCTTTCTATCCTGTCCTCCCTCCCCTCTCTTCTCTCTCTCCTCCTCCTCCTCCTCTTTCCATCCTCTCTCCCTCCTCCTCCTCCTCTTTCTGTTCCCTCTCTCCTCCTCCTCTCCTCTCCCTCTTTCTATCCTCTCCTCCCTCCCCTCCTCTCTCCTCCTCCTCCTCCTCCTCCTCTTTCTATCTCTCCCTCCTCCTCTTCCTCCTCCTCCTTTTCTTTCTGTTCCCTCTCTCCTCCTCCTCCTCCTCCTCCTCAGATCCAGGACATGGTGGCTATCCGCCACACGGCGAGTAACGAGCAGCAGCGCACCACCATGATCCTGCTGTGTGAGGACGGCAGCCTGCGTATCTACATGGCCAACGTGGAGAACACCTCCTATTGGCTGCAGCCCTCCCTGCAGCCCAGCAGCGTCATCAGCGTCATGAAGCCTGTGCGCAAGCGCAAGGCCGCCGCCGCCAGTACGCAACCACTTCTGTTTTTTAATGTATATATTTGCATGTGTAGCCTCTTACCAGACACAGCCCCACCATTGGGACGTTGCAATAGTCACTGGGAAAAGGCTCTTTTGAATGCACTTTGCCAACCCTCATGGACTCCACTGTCAGTGTCAGAGTGGGCCATCTCTAGTTCTGATGAGGTTGTTTTGATATTTTGAGAAATTAATTCTTTTTTTCTTTTCTGCCCTCCAATCAGCCACGAGGGCGTCGAGCCAGGTGACGTTCCCAGTGGACTTCTTTGAGCACAACCAGCAGCTGACGGAGGTGGAGTTTGGAGGCAACGACCTGCTGCAGGTCTACAACGGACAGCAGATCAAGCACCGCCTCAACTCCACAGGGATGTACGTGGCCAACACCAAGGTACGGTGTACTCCAGTTTTTCTCAACCTTTTTTGAAGAAACGCCCCTTTGGTTACATAACAAGCCTCCCAAAGTCCCCTTTAACTCATCAGAACCCTTACTACAGTATTTCTCTTCAGCTTTACTTGGTAAAATTTGAGTCAAAGCTTGTTTGTTTTTAATGGACTATCTAAGAAACATATTTGTTGGTTCTTGACAAATCAAATCGGTTATTTTTGAAGGGCTTTTTAATGCATTGGGCATCTATAACTTTTTGCCTTGCCTTGTTGTCATGACAGCCTGGCGGCTTCACAGTGGAGGTTGTGAACAACAACAGCTCCATGGTGATGACGGGCATGCGGGTGCAGTCTGGCACGCAGGCCATCGAGCGGGCACCGTCCTACGTGGAGGTGTTTGGCCGCAGCATGCAGCTCAACCTGACACGTGCGCGCTGGTTTGACTTCCCCTTCACGCGCGAGGAGGCACTACAGGCAGACAAGAAGCTCTCCATATTCAGTAAGTTACTTTTTTTGTGATCAACATTTTTCATTTTTATTGAAACATTTTGACGGTACAAACTGTTCACTTTTCTGCTGAGATAAAAGCGAGTACGTGTATGTCAACGGTCACACAATATACTTAAATGAAATAAAATAAAATAGAAGCATTCCCCAACAAAAAAACAACAACACATGAATAAAATTAAGTTAAATGAAACTTAAAATAAGGCCAGTAGGTGTCATAAAGGCCTAGGAAGGATTTGTATAAAACTATGTGTTATTATTGTTAGTAATAGTAGGATGGAACATCAATATCTTAATGGCGTGAAGTTAAAGCCATCTTAACCAGGTCCTCTGACTAACTGACTTAAAGATAAGGTTTTATCCAGTTCCATGACTGTTCATATGCTCATTATAATTCAGAATTAACACAGCCTATCTTGTTGGACACTACAGCCTATTTAGGGCTGCATCAGATTGCAAGTTCTTTGGTCGATCACAGTGCTGCATCTCTTTGGGTTTATCGATCTTAAACTTTTAAAACTACTACGTCCCAAATTAATCTAAAAAAATCTTTTCAGTGTGTAACTGAGGTCTTCCTGCGTAGTTCGCCACTCTAGGCTCGAACCCGCCACCTCCTAGTCAATGCTCCAATTCGGGTATGGGAGGCACAGAAAGATACCGCTGAGCTAAAGGACCAGACCGATAGCTCCGCACTAATGATACTGTATGATGCTTCGGGAGGGAGGTTTACTAACGTTCCACACCACACTCTGCTAGTTGGCCTCCGTTTCAAGTGGGTCATGAAATGTTTTGCTTTTCCTCTTCCCTTCTCCTCTTTCCTCTCTAGTCGGAGCTTCGGTAGACCCCGCAGGCGTGACCATGCTGGACTCTGTGAAGATCTACGGCAAGACCAAGGAGCAGTTTGGCTGGCCGGACGAGCCGCCCGAGGACTTCCCCTCGGCCTCCGTAAACAATGTCTGCAGCCCCAACCTCAACCCCGGCAATGGCGGCAGCGACAGTGACATCGCCACCCCCGCTTCCACCAGTGGCACCGTCCTGGAGAGGTATGGCCAGGGACACACACACACACACACACGCACTGAGTGTGTGTGTGTTTTATTGTGTCTGTGTACGATTCTCAGTCAATTAGATCTGAGGGGTATTGCAAGAAGATGGTTCAGATGCCAAACCATATGTGGTTACAACACTGTAAAACATTGCAGCCAGTTAAACGGTAAAAAGTCATATACCGTCCTGCCTTAAGTTTGCAAGTTATCTCAACTCAACTCGAGGCTTAACTCAAATCGACTCTCTCAAGTTAACGAATTAACTTAAAAGTGCACCGTGTAAGATGGTGGGATGGGGTGGCCAGAGTGCAACTGTGCTGCCTAATACAAAATTTGATCTTTTCATGAATAATAAACCAATATTTACTAGTATGACCAAAGCCCAGTACGTTATGCAGCTAAAAATGTCTATTTCTGGAAATTCAAACTGGCAGACAATGGAGAAGATCCCCCTTTTCATGTAAGAAAAGTGCAATTTCCTCAGTCATATTGAATACTTAAAATTTGATGGTGGTGGTAAGTATTTAAAAGGATAACATTTGTGAATGGGCAGCATGGATTCTGGAAATGAACTGCTAAAAATATTACACGGTGCACCTTTAAGGCAGCAGGGCAACTTACCTTTTACATTTAAATGGTTTGCAATGTTTTTCAGTGTAACATGAAGTTGGGGGTAGTGATAAATCGGCTAATATAAAATCCTGGAATCTTGACTAAATGATGCCTGCAGGCTATCTATTAGCAGGTTCGGTAACACTTTACTTGACGCCGTTGTCATAAGCATGTCATTACAGTGTCATAAGTGTCATGACACAGTCATAGATAAGTCATAAATATTATTTCCATGTCGTAAACATTTTATGACTGTTGGCCTCAAGTGACATTCGGTTATGGCAAAGACAACCCAAGGTTATCATGCCATGACACTATTACGACTCTGTAATGACTTAATGCTTATGCTTATGACACCGGCGTCAAGTAAAGTGTTACCGGCGTCAAATAAAGTGTTACCTTAGCTAGGTTTATCTCTTAACCATGTTCTTGGAATCCCTCCCTTCCCTCTATAAAGAGATCTTGAATGTCAAGTAATGTGAGATAGCCATGCTCTGTTCAGTTTGTTTAGTTTTAGTTTTATTTTGTCCAACTTGTCTTTTTTTCTATGCCCTTTTCTAAAATGCTGACCTGCATTTTGTGTGCCTGTTTTTTTGCATACACACAAATGTGTTTGGTGTGTATGTACGCGAAAGCCTCAGATCCCAATTGAACTCCCAGTGAAATGCAGTGACCTCCTACTTTCCAATCCTTTTGTTATAGATGGAAGTGAGTTGTGAATGTTATGCTGTGAGGTGTGTAGAGGCGAGGAGTGCGTGTATGTGAATGTGGGTATGTTAGTGCGTATGTGTGTCTGTCTGTGTAGCCTTGGTGGCAGGTGAGGTGTGTTCATATCTGTGTGTGTGTGTGTGCGTGTGCGTGTGCGTGTGCGTGCGTGTGCGTGTGTTCTCTAGTGTTTGTAATGTGTTGTGAGCATGGCAGCTGTCATTAACGGCCTTTTTATTGCATGCCTAACAAATTTCCCATGTTGACATTCTTCCTTTTTATTAAAAAAGAAATCTCTTTTTGTTTGGTTTTTACATGTTTCTTTCTTGTGATCCTCACACATTTTTCTTTTTCTTTGCTCCCAAAACAAAAAAAAATCGATAAAAAAGTTGTGAAACTGAGTCCTTATCAACCTTGGACCGGTTAGTAATCGCCCTTTCTCTGCTTGTTTGCATGGTGTTTGCACATTTGAGTGTGTATGTGCGAGCGTGCGCTTGTGGGTTCGTATGTGTATGTGAATGTATGCGTGTGTGGTTGATTTTACACTTAGACACGAGACAAAAGACTGAAGCCATTGTAATGATAGGGGCTTGTGTTTTAAAAAGTTGACTTTGGCAGTGGCAACTAGCTCTGTTGATGTGATGTAATTGATGAGAACTGAAACTGGATTGAGTTGTTCTTGTATGTCTCTTTCACAATGGCTTCATGCTGTTGCATCCAATCAGCAATGTGATCTTTTTTTGCATTTGGGTCTTGCTGTTGCTGTGTGCACTTGAATTTAGCTGTGACTCGTTTTATTATTTATTGATACATGGATGAGATTGTGTGCCTGTACTAACTGCTTTCTCGTGCATCCCTCCCTCGTAGACTGGTGGTCAGCTCTCTAGAGGCACTGGAGAGCTGTTTTGCTGTGGGCTCCTCCACTGAGAAGGTAAGAGTCCCTCTTTCCATTACAAGAAATGTTATTTTCTATTGTTATGTTTTGAGATTGAGATTTGAGATTTGGGGGGGTTTTAAGCCTTTATTTTGCGACAGGACAGTATAAAGGGTGATTGGAAGCGAGAGGGCAGAGACAGAGGGGGAAGGCTTGGCAAATGACCCGGACCGGACTCGAACCCGGCTCGCCGGTCTAGCAGTCTAGTGCCCAGCCGATTGAGCCACGGCTGGGCCAAAAAAAAAGATGTCATGTTCATCTGGTGGTCATGTGGAAAGCAGTACGCTCAAAGGAATCCAAGTAGGGTACTGGACATTGTGCAATGATTTGTAGATTATTGCATCATCATACAACATTTTGATGCGACATAAATTTTCATTTTTTCAACATCAATTTTCTGGGTTTCGAGCAAGACGTGATTAACATTATCTGCAACATAAATAGCCTGTATTTGATTTTAAGAATGCAAATGGATCAGTGTGACTATTTGTGAAGCTACAGTAATCAGTGCTTTGGTAATATGAATGTAAATGTAATACTGTGGTTTAGGTGTAGGAGTATGTGTACAGTACAGTGCCGTCAGTACCTTTACTGTAAAGGTTATCAAAAAAGCTATGTCTATTTAGCTCTCTGTCTGGCTGTCCATCTGTCTGTCTGCCTGCCTGCCTGTCTTTCTATCTATCTATCTATCTATCTATCTATCTATCTATCTATCTATCTATCTATCTATCTATCTATCTATCTATCTATGTATCTATCTATCTATCTATCTATCTATCTATCTATCTATCTATCTATCTATCTAATTTCCCTCTGGAATAATGAAAGTACTCTTCTCTACTATCTATCTGTCTGTCTATGTTTCCCCCTGTCTGTCTATCCGTCTGTCTGTCTATTTATCCGTCTATCCGTCTATCCGTGGTGTCTGTGGTGTCTGTCTGTCTGTCTGTCTGTCTGTCTGTCTGTCTGTCTGTCTGTCTGTCTGTCTGTCTGTCTGTCTGTCTATTAATTGGGCATTAACCCTTTGTGGTTGTGTTTGTGCAGGAGAAGAATAAGACTGCAGCTCTGGAGTTGGCCACACTGCTGCTCTCCATGCCCACCCCAGCAGGGGTACAGCAGCAGACCAAAGGCCTGCTGGCCAGCCTGCACACCAGCCGCGTCGCCTACCACAACCACAAGGTATTAGCACAGAAACGCACATATGCATGCACGCACACACACACACACAAATGAATGCTCTCAAACACACAAAAACAACGCACAACATGCACACAGGCTGTGCACTGTTTTTTTTTTTTAACCATGTTGAAACAGAACTAATGGAACTGGCTTAAATCCCCTTCTCTCTCTCTCTCTCTCTCTCTCTCTCTCTCTCTCTCTCTCTCTGTCTTTCTCTCTCTCTCTCTCTTTCTCTCTCTCTTTCTCTCTCTCTCACTCTCTTTTCTCTCTCTCGCTCTCTTTCTCTCTCTCTCTCTCTCTCTCTCTCTCTCTCTCTCTCTCTCTCTCTCTCTCTCTCTCTCTCTCTCTCTCTCTCTCTCTCTCTTCCTCTGTCTCTCTCTCTCTCTCTCTCTCTCTCTCTTCCTCTGTCTCTCTCTCTCTCTCCTCCTCCCCCCCCCATGCAGGATCAGTCTCTGCTGAGTAATGCAGTGCAGTGTCTGAGTAGCTGCAGTAAGGACATGAGAGATCTGGACCCTGACGTGTTCCAGAGGCTGGTGATCACAGCCCGCTCCATCGCCATCATGCGGCCCAGCAACCTGGTGCACTTCACCGAAACCAAACTCCCCCACCCTGAATCAGGTAACCCTCCCGCACTGTGCACCTGCTCTCTGTCTAAACAACTGAATTCCTCAAATATCCTATTTGAGTTCAAATATGCCGTAATCTTCGTTCCTAGAAAGTTTGAGTTGAGTTTGAGTCAAAACTGCTGCAATGTCAGATTTCATATATCTTTCGATAAAGAAACACCCAGATAATTGCTTCCAATATATCAATCATTTGTCGAATATCTTCCACAGACATGACTGAAGACGGCCAGAAGCAGGCTGATGGTGAAGGCTGCAACTTCATCATGCAGCTGGTCAATAACTTCTGGAAGCTGCACGCCCTCAAGCCAAAGAATGCCTTCCTGGCTCCCGCCTGCCTGCCAGGTACCACACGCACTTACTCACGCAACACTGTGTTAATAAAATTGGATACTTTGAAATTAAAATGGTACCATAAAGTAGTAGTAATAGTAGTAATAGTAATTTTGCTTTTAAGATGTCTTGATGTTTGACTTTTCAATTGCAATGTGTTGTTGCAGGCCTGACCCACATTGAGGCCACAGTGAATGCCCTTGTGGATATCATCCATGGCTACTGCACTTGTGAACTGGACTACATTAACGTCGCCTCCAAAATCTACATGCAGATGCTGCTCTGTCCGGTACGTTATTGCATTCCTGAAGATTTAAGTTATTTCAACACTCTTGTGTCTGTTCATACATGCAAGGCTCTAAATGAACACCAGCCAAATGCCGGTAAACCTTGTGCTTGGCAGATAGAAAAGAGCAACTTACTAGCCACTTTGACCCTTAAGTGAGTGTGTGTTTTTCTAGTAAGATCATCATCTATTAGCTATTTTGGTGATGAAAAGCATTCATTTAAAGCCCAGTATACATGGTAGCCTCGTGAAGTATATTATATATTGTGAAGTATATTATATATTATGAGCGCAACGTGTTAATGTTTTAACACGAATCATTTCTGTTTTGTCATGCCAACAGGACACATCTGTGAGTTTCGCCTGCAAGCAGGCTCTGATCCGTGTGTTGAGGCCCAGAAACAAGAGGCGTCACGTCACCCTGCCCTCCCCACCACGGTCCAACACACCCATGGGTACGTACTCTATAACCATCCGAGCACAAAAGACATACAGTCATAGCAAAAAGTTTGTACACCCTTTAAATTCCTTGGATTTCTTTCAAAATGGGTCATAAAACATGGTCTGATCTTCCCGGAAATCACAAGAAGGAACAAACAGTCTTCTTTAATAACTAATTCCACCCAAACATTTACATGTTATCATATTTTTATAGGTGTACTAACTTATGCCTTGCTGTCCTGTGAATGTTAGCATCTTATGGCGAATAAAAATATGATAATTTGTAAATGTTTGGGTGGAATTAGTTAAAGCAGACTCCGGGAAGATCAGACCATATTTTATGACCAATTTTGACAGATATGTAAGAAATTTCAAAGGGTGTACAAACATTTTCCTATGACTGTATTATGAAACACATACAGCAGTGGTGGCTGGTTGGTAAACCTGAGGGGATATATGTTTCAGTAGGTAATATTTTTTCCTCAGGAGACAAAGACGACGATGATGATGACGACGCCGATGACAAAATGCAGCCGTCGGGCATGGCCACGGGCCACGAGAGCGGACGCCAGGAGAGCCAGGAACAAAACGAGGTGGATCACGGCGATTTCGAGATGGTGGTGAGTTTCGCCAAAAGAAGCATTCACTTGTAGGAATTCTGATTCTGCAATAGTTAGGGATGCAAATTATTCATTAATTCATTAATCGTTAGTTGATTGCCTTATCGTTCAATTTCCGATTAATCCATCCGAAATCTCAATGTTTCTCGAAAAAAAAAACCTACTAAATCTAGAAATTAAAATTTAAAAATTAAATTGAAAAGCTACATTTAAATGAATTCTATTTAAATTCTTTAATCCAAAGGTGATTTAGCCAGTTGGAAACTTCCTATTTGTAAGAGTTAGTAGTAAGTCGGAGTTTGGTAGTATTAAGTAGTAGTAGTAGTAGAAGTAGTAGTAGTAGTAGTAGTAGTAGTAGTAGTAGTAGTAGTAGTAGCAGATGACGACCATCCAGCACAGGAATGGGCAACTGGAAGCCTGGGGGCCACATGCATAAAGTATAGTTATCTTTTTGTATTTTCGAATTTGCGAAAATTTGTGACCATGTGGCCCTCCAATGGTGGCGACTTAAAATTCCTTGCCCTCCTTATCATGAAAGTTAGTTACCCATCCCTGGTCTAGCATCTCTGTTGCCCCCGGTGTGTGTCTTGCGGGTGTTATTTTATACCCTCCTCTCCTTTGTGTCTCCCCCTACTGCAGTCGGAGTCCATGGTGCTGGAGACGGCGGAGAACGTGAACAACGGGAACCCGTCCCCTCTGGAGGCCCTGCTGGCGGGGGCCGAGGGCTTCCCCCCCATGCTGGACATCCCCCCGGACGCCGACGACGAGACCATGGTGGAGCTGGCCATCGCCCTCAGCCTGCAGCAGGACCAGCAAGGTCAGGATGGAAAACGCTTCTCATTTTGTATTGTAACACACTGTAATAAGTTACACTGTACTTTGTCCAAGCTGGAAAGTATACATATGACTGGGTAAAATAAAATTGTATACAAATCCTGATCCAGAACCTTAGATAAACACATTGTTGTGTAAAACGTTTTATCAATTCTAAGGGAACAATTCGAGTCGATCTCATTATCTGACCTCCCGTCCCGGCCTTGTGCTCGTGGCATCATTCTTCGCTGACACCCCGCCTCTGTGGAGAAAGCAATAATGTTTCCCCGCTGTCAGACTTTTTGACCTGCAAATCAAAGCCACTAGGCAAACGAAAGCATAATTACACAGCAAATGGAATATGAATTGAAGCACAAAATTTTAAATTGTAAAGAAAGGATGGGCGTAGAAGAGGAATCTATTTGCTCATACATAAAGTCTATTTAGGGACTGAGTGGATGTGTGCTTGTGTGTGTGTGTTGTGCAGGGAGCAGCAGCAGTGCGCTAGGTCTCCAGAGTCTGGGTCTGTCAGGCCAGGCCCCCAGCTCCTCCTCTCTGGACGCAGGAACCCTGTCCGACACCACCGCCTCAGGTTAGTAGGGACCAGCCCCCACCCCACCCGTCTCCCCATAGATATGAACACAAGATACGGCGCTGACCCCTCCTTTGGATTAGAACCAATGCATCAAGTCAGGGGTGCATTTCTCGAAAGCGTAGTTGTTAGCAGTTAGCAACTTGGGTAGTTGACGATGGGAAATTGCATTGCAACCAACAAAGTTGCTAACGTAGTTAGAAACTATGCTTTCGAGAAATGCACCTCAGATCACTGGGGTTTTTACCCGGTATTTTGCTGCCATCAGTCAGTGACAATGCGATATGCGTATTGTCCTGTAGGTGCCGGTAGCATCTATTAAAAAAATGTCAGTATACCGGGTCAAGATGGCGGTGCCTTAGCCTGGTGATGCGCCCATAATACTTCTCTTCATTTCTATTCATGGTCTGAAGGTTCTTTGACCTGATGCGATTAGAATGGCGGGAGGATTGCCCTCTGTTCTGGTTTGAAGCGATTAGACGGCTCTCGCCCTAAACCCTCCCCAGAAAAGAACCGCCAGACCATTACTGTATCTCAAAGTCAAGGATCCTGGCCTTGCTAGGATGTGAAAAAGCTCAGTGATTGGATACTCTTAAGTGAACTCCGCAGAGTATCCAGTCACTGGGCATTTCACGTCCTAGCAAGGCCAGGATCCTTGACTTTGAGATACGGCCCATGAATACAAATGAAGAGAAGTATTGTGGGCAGGTCACACCAGGCTAGCGGTGCCCAGGGTTGCGCCACGCCAAAAGGCGGAATCTGGCATCTACTAGTGTTCATATCTATGTCATCTCACCAACTCTAACCAGGCAAATACACAGGCCGTGACGCGGCAAATAATCGCTTCTGTGCAGCAGCAAGCGATACGAGCGATTGAAGCAACCTACAGTATGTCCGTTACAAGCAAAACGCAAGCATTCAAACTTTCCCATTGGCTGTGGTCACTGACTTCTACACAGTCATTGGCTGTCGTGGCTTGTTGCTTAACTGCGTCATAGCTCATTAGCATAACATAGCCAGGAGTTCAACTACAAACTGTCACTCTCGGCGTGCGAATCGCCTCTAGTCTCCAAAATCTCTTTTGTCGTGCGACTCAATACAAAGTCAATTACTTCCGTCGCTCGCCTCACTCTTGTCGCGGCCTGTGTATTTGCCCGGTTATAATCCTCTCTTCTCTCACCACCATCACCTCTGTTTTGGCATGCACCACCACTATCCTCTCCGTATAGCATACCCGTGAAGCACAGATAGCTCTAGCATACTAAGTGGAAGACCATGAAATATGTGTTATTTCAAGTGCAGTTATTGTATGTTGTTAGTAGTAGTACAGAGTTAGTGTTAAAATGTCTTAAATTAAAGAATGTTTTAGCTTTAAAGATTTAATTAATTGTATACATGACTTTGACAATTTCATTGTCTTCTATCTTTAGTATTCAAACCTTGCATTCAGTGTTTCAAGGATTTTAGTTAAGACTTAGTTTTACGCATCATGTACATATTTACTTATCAGAGTAATCTGAGGTAAAATTGCATGCATGCTATTTTTGTGTGTCAAATGTAATTTATTCATTCATTCATTCATTCATTCGTTTGGTTACTTGATTACTATGTTTTTGTCCTTTGTTGTTTATTTGTTTTGTTTTGTGTTGTGCTGTGACGTGTTGTGACTTGTGACTGTTGTGTTGTGTTGGACCCCTCCTGTTAGAGCGAGCCCTTAGCAAAGCCCTGCTGTGTTGTTCTTCCTTCTTCCCCCTGTAACAGCTCTGGTTCTGCTTTCAGCGCCGGCCTCGGACGACGAGGGCAGCACGGCGGCCACCGACGGCTCCACGCTGCGCACCTCTCCGGCCGAGCACGGGGGCAGCGTGGGCTCCGAGAGCGGCGGCAGCGCCATCGACTCGGTGGCCGGAGAGCATAATGGTAAACCCCCGACCGCACTGTCAAAATTGGTCATAAAACATGGTCTGCTCTTCCCGGAAATCACAAGAAGGAACCGTCTTCTTTAACTAATTCCACCCAAACATTTACATGTTATCGTATTTTTATTGGTGTACTTACTTATGCCTTGCTGTCCTGTGTTTGGGTGGAATTAGTTAAAGCATACTCTTATTCTTATTCCTTCTTGTGATTTTCGGGAAGATCAGACCATGTTTTATGACCAATTTTGACAGCCCCGGTCGCTCCCCCCCACAAAAAATAAGTTATAAGATGGAGAGAAGCGGAACGGAAAGGAGAGAAAATAAAAAGGAGGGCAAAACGATATAAAGAAGGGAAATTATTAAGTTTGCGTTTGGCACAATTTTTTTATGTAAATTTGGCTGCGCCCTACGTTCAATTTTTTTTTTTAAATGATTTTTAGTTCAGAATATTAGCACAGTGTTCTCAGTAGGTGAACACAATATGGTGAAGGGTAGGGTCGTTCTCGAAACATGGATTTCAGATGAGAAAATATCAGCCACTATGTAAACGCGATCACAAGACGATGCTTTGAAGAGTGGATCAATATGTATACCGGTATTTAAAAAAAAAAAAAAAAAAAAAAAACATAACGACCGAGCACTCGTTTTGTGCAACTTGCCACTGACCTAGCACCTTGACTGTGACTGTGTCCTCTCCTTTCTCTCCTCCAGTGTCCGGTCGCAGCAGTGCGTATGGGGACACGACGGTGGAGGGCCACCCAGCGGGCCCCGGGAGCGTGAGCTCCAGCACCGGGGCCATCAGCACCACCACGGCCCAGCAGGAGGGAGAGGGCTCGGAGGGGGAGGGCGAGACTGAGGGGGACATCCACACCAGCAACAGGTCAGTTAAGTTAGGTTTATTCGATGGGGACAGATACACATCATGTAGTAGGCTATACAAACCCAACTGAAAAGCATCATAGCATTTTTAGCCATGGCTAATTTCCAATGCCCGTCATAGACATAGGCACGTCATGAACTTGAGACCTTGTTTACATGCATGTGGATATTTTTTTTTTTATCCATTTTGGGCTTTTTGTTTACATGTGCCCTGAAAGAGGAATGCTGGAAACATTTCTTTAACCCATTTGCTACATTTACATGACTGTTTTGATTCTGAATTAATAATAATTAATAATTCAGAATTAAATAGTTCCATCGAGTGTCCTTTGATCTTTCATTTAATTCAGAATTAAGAAGTGTTTACATGACGTTTTCAAAGTGGAATTAACCTTTATTCAGAATTAAATGGATTTAATTCTGAATTAAATGTCTCATGTACACGTAGCCATTGTCTCAGTAGTGATTTCTGAACTTTTCTTGGTTTAGGGAAAGTCTTCATTAGCAATTACTGAATGTTTTTTTAATTGTGTAGTTTTTTTTTTCATTTTGTAAAATGTGTATACTTCTGTATGATGGGCGGGTGAAGTCCTGAAGTTTTTGTGTCTTTGTGTACCATGTGTTGCAGGCTGCACATGGTGCGTCTGATGCTGCTGGAGCGTCTTCTTCAGCACCTGTCCCAGCTGCACAGCGTGGGGGGCGTGAGGGCCATCCCCTACATGCAGGTCATCCTCATGCTCACCGCCGACCTGGACGGGGACGACGAGAAGGACAAGGGGGCACTGGACGACCTGCTGGCTCAGCTCATCGCAGAGCTCGGCATGCACAAGAAGGTGGGAAGCAAGGGTGTACACACACACACACACACACACACACACACACACACACACACACACACACACACACACACACACACACACACACACACACACACACACACACACACACACACACACAGTGATGCAAACAAGCTCAAAGTCGGTATACACAGGAAGATGGGATGCTCACTCACTCATTCACTCACTCCTGTGCGCACACACACGCTCAGACTAACTCGTGGTGTTGTCATTGCACCTTGCGATTAACACTTAAGTGCTTTTTAGGGAAAAAAAGGAATAGATAATGTTTTCAGTTTAAATATGTGTGTGAGTCGAGCAATAAGTCAAACCTCTTTTGCTGTGTACTGATGTATTGATGATCGTTTGTGCTTCCACAGGATGTGTCCAAGAAGAACGAGCGCAGCCCGATAAACGAGGTGCACCTGGTCATCATGAGGCTCCTCAGCGTCTTCATGTCCCGCACCAAGTCCGGCTCCAAGTCCTCATCAGAGGTACCTGCACCCCAGCCTGATTATCATCGACTTTCAAATCTCTTTGAGACTTTGTCTGACCAAGAGCAGAACAATTAATGTTTCCCAAAAGGTATGGTTGATCCGCCTGCCTTGGGTTGCTACTGTTTGTTTGCTTCCCGACAAAGTGGGAGGTTTTTCTGTAGCTCAGAAACGATATTTGTATTGCTCCTGGCCTGACGAGAAGCAACGCTGAAGGTGTTGCCTCACTAGGAAGGCGCGGCCTGGCTTCCTGCACCACTTAATTGCATTACACTTAGATGCGGTTAACACATATAGATAGCTAAACTCCAGTGATTTCGTGCCATGTCAACCATCGTGTTTTTTCTTTTCCTTATTCAAATCTCTGCGGTAGGGTAGAACCAGGGGGTCAGGATTTGGCTGATTAGCTTCGCCGATTAGCAAGGCACTTCCTCGTCGCAATTCCACCACCACTTCGCTCAAAGAGGGTGGACGCGATTGGTGGGTGCGCGAGTTTAGTGTTGGGCACACATACCTATACAGGTGTGTGGTTGGGCACCTCCATGCATCCAATGCCCGTCTTCCATATATCTTTCTGGTCAATCATAAGTCAGTCATTAATGTGTCACGTAATTGGCTGAGTAAACTGGTGGCGTAAACGACTCCATCTTTGAAGCTGAAAAACTCGTTCTATTTTGGCTTAATTCACTAGCCTAGCATTTCCCATTGAAATGACTGGAGGCGGGACTTATTCACTCTCTCCAGTTCTTATACTACCTCCATGGGTAGAACAATGGATCACCACTGACCAATCAGGGCCAAGTACTCTCCACACTGCTGATAGCACATCGACCAATCACAGTCCAAGAGCATAGCGGCATATCGCTGCACAGGGGGGCGTGGTGCCTACTTTTCTGTACTGTACCTCAGTTGAGGTGCTACTATAAACCCCGCTTTACACTACACTACTGTGCAATTCCTGTGTTTTACAGGCACCTTCCATGTAGCCAATACAGCAAAGTGACACTTTAAAGGCCAACTTCCGATAAAACTCAGTTTTACTCACTCCTTTCGAAGATCGGACGGTCACCCCAAGTTAAACTCACTTGCAAGGCTCTCATAGCGGTGCGTCAACTCTCCTGGCTGTGTTTCCCGGTGTTTCCCAATTTACATAAATAATGCAGAGAAACGAGCGAATCACGAAAGCCTTTCTGTGTTTCGTCACGTCGAAAGAAGGCGTTGCCCACAAAGGTTTATATCGACCCATTTATCTAAAAACATGTCGAGTAATTTTTTTCTGCTTGTTTTCAAAACAAGCAACGTCTGGTGGCCCGAAACATAGCTTAGCTTAGCTATCAGCTGGTTGCTACTCTCAGGTACACACACAGCACAAAGCCTCATACATAAAGCCTGCTCACTCCGGTTGCTCCCTGGCTGCAGCTCGCCTAGGGGTCGCTGTCGAAAGAGCACAGCCCTGAATGGAGCCTGCACGCCTCCGTTGGCGCCCCTATAGTGCAGTACCACCCGGGGAAGTGGCGACTCTGTTTCCCATTACATTCTCTCCAAGAACTGGAGGACTGAGCCAATCAGAGACGCGTTTCTTTGAGAGCAGGAGGAGTGAGCCAATCAGAGACGCATTTCCACGAGAAACACGGAACACTCTCTCGTTTCTCCACAAGCCACCTTGCCAGCTTGCAAAAACGTCTTGAAACAAAGCAACCAGAACGTTTTTTAAAACAGGACCAACGCGTAACACATTCAATAACAATTGGGAACACGGCAATATTAATTAAATGACGTTGAGAGGCCATCTTTAAATTATTCTGTTTGATTCAAGGGAAATATATTTGTTGTCAGGGAGTATTGTTCAATGGAAATGGTGTGACATTTAAAAGCCAGGCTTTTGTGTCAGCAAATGAAAATATATGGCTTTTCTGCTAAAAGGTCAGGCTTTTAAGTTAAGCAGCACACGAGTGCTTTGCCCTTGTGCCCCTCTGTCCTCTTTCCTTTTGAGGCAGTTGAATGATATTCATCTTAATCTGCTCCCCTGCGTCTCCTGTGTCATCCTTCTGCACTTGATCCACTGAATGGTCTCCATCTTAATCCATTTTAGCTTGGAGCAACATATACGCTGCATTCAGGCTCTTGAGATTTGAGCTTTTTTATTAAAAATGTGGTTGTGTTAGTGCTTATTGAACACGTTCTAATGCAAAATGAAGGTCCTAACTTTTATATTTAGGTTTTAATAGGCAGAGGGCACCCTATTCATGCCATTATGATGGTTACTGTATTTTAATCTCTTCTCTTAATCTCTCTCTTCCTCCTGTCTAGTCCTCGTCTCTCATCTCCAACGCCACAGCCACGGCCCTGCTGAGCCTGGGTGCTATCGACTACTGTCTGCACGTGCTCAAGTCGCTGCTGGAGTTCTGGAAGACGCAGCAAGGGGAGGAGGAGCCGGCGGCCGCCAGTCAGCTGCTCAAGCCCCATGCTTCCTCCTCGCCGCCCGACATGAGCCCCTTCTTCCTCAGACAATATGTCAAGGTGTGTATCCAGTAGTGTTGTCTACGTAGAACGCAGGTATACACACGCAGTATACCCACTTCAAAATGTCAGGGATTTCAGTGTACCCACTTAAAATTGATTGATCCATTATTTAAAATAGCACAAATATATACAGTATACCCACCACGAAAAAGTAGACTACACCACTGTGTGTATCCATATAGAACAGTCACACACAGTGGACCCCAACAGCACAGGTGGAGATGATCAACCCAGCAGGTTTTTTTGGCCTATTCTTTGTTACCTGATGAAAATTGTTGGTTGTCTGATAATTTGGGGTGGTTTTCTCCCCTTTGGATAAAATGTTTTTGTGCTAGTCAAATGTAGAGATAATTGAGGGGGGCGCTGTGGTGCAACGCGCTAAGCCCCCCACATTTGGGCTTGTAAGCCCAAGGGTTGCACCCTGGGTTCGAATCCGACCTGGGTAATTTGCCATCCCTACCCTGACTCCCTCTACATTCGCTTTCTGTCGCTCTTCACTGTCCTGTCCGAAATAAAGGCGAAAAATCCCATAAAAATACATTTTAAAACATTTTTTTTTTTTTGAGATAATTGAAGCGAGAAATGATATGCTCTCCTAATTATAACTTATCTCCTCCTGTTCATCTCAGGGCCATGCCTCTGATGTGTTTGAGGCCTACTCTCAGCTGCTGACGGAGATGGTGCTCAGGCTGCCCTACCAGATCAAGAAGATCGCAGACACCAACCCACGCATCCCACCCCCCATCTTCGATCACTCCTGGTTCTACTTCCTCTCCGAGGTAGTAAGATTATCTCTATCTTTTTTTCTCTTGTTATAAATTGTATTCTTTGTGTGGTACTGTATTTAATCTGTTTATGGTGTGGTAAATGTAAAATTGTAATAACAAAGACATAATTCTGGAAGCAGATATTAGCAGTGGCACCCACTACATAAGTTGTTTCTTGTACATACCAGTTGTGTACTTCCTAGATGTGGCGTCTTTAAGTTTTGATATGCAGGCAATTCAAAGAAAGATGAGAAGTTTAGTCAATCCTTACTTGTTGCTTCCTCTTCTTGATGGTTGATCTGTCTTCTCCACCTCTCATTGTATCAATCTTGTAGCCTCTTAACACACACCGTTCCATCACTCGAAAGCTTCACTGAAAAAACATCACTGCCATAGTACTATGCCACTATGTCACTGAACAGGGCCTTTTTATACATTATGACTTGATCATTGGCATTCTGGTAACAGCTCATTTATAACAGGGGCCGTGTCATAAGGGGTTATTTTAATGACTATTTCCTCCCGTAAATAAGGTGTTCTTGTACGTACCAGTTGTATGCTGCCTAGATGTGGCCTGCAGGACAGGCTAAGACAAAAAGTTATGTCAATCCTTTGATTGCTGTTTCCTCTTTCTTCTCCACCCCATCGGCCAGCGTGTCAATCTTTTAATTTAATGAATATTTCCTCTTTCGTCTTGTCCACCCCCTGGCCCCCCAGTACCTGATGATCCAGCAGACTCCGTTCGTGCGGCGGCAGGTGCGCAAGCTGCTGCTGTTCATCTGCGGCTCCAAGGAGAAGTACCGCCAGCTGCGCGACCTGCACACGCTGGACTCGCACGTCCGGGCCATCAAGAAGCTGCTGGAGGAGCAGGGCATCTTCCTGAGGGCCGGGGTGGTCACCGCCTCCTCGGGGTCCGCCCTGCAGTACGACACCCTCATCAGCCTGGTCAGTCAGTTACTTCTCTTCGATTGATTGATTGATTGATTGATTTTATTTGACAATCTCAGTTCTTGAATAAAAGCAAGTACATTATTTAGTTTTGAGTAAACCACACCACATACTTAACTAAAGGATAACACAATAAAGCCAGAGGGCTTATTTCCATCGTGGTCCTTGATGTTGGATGGCAGCAGATGTTAAAATGGCAAGAGTGGCTTTGTGGCAACTAGATCTCCTTAAAACAAATGAATAAATAAGCAACACCAATAACTACTAAGACTGCAGAACCACATTACTTAGACTGCATATAAAAAGCAAAACAATCTACATTGTTATTTTTCACCCTGCTGCTGAAAAGTAGAGATACGTACATGATGTAGTCTGAGAGATTGAGATGAAGTGGAACCTTTGTTTCTGTTTGAATTGGTTGAAGATGTTTGTAAAGTTTTTCTCTATGCAACAGTATTTGTTATATAGGCACTAACTGTGTTGTACATGTATTTGCCATTCACAGATGGAACATCTCAAGGCCTGTGCAGAGATTGCCACCCAGCGCACCATCAACTGGCAGAAGTTCTGCATGAAGGATGAATGTAAGTCATGATTTAAATTCTCATTATGATGAATTCCATATTATGCATCAGAAAACAACCTCAAATACCAAAAAGGCTATACAAATATATTTAAATAAAACATTTATAATAATAATAATTACATCAATGTCATATATTCATCATGTTGTGTCATTATGATGAATTACATGTTATGCATCAAGGAAACTCAAAAAAGACCATAAAAACATATTTAAATAAAATAATAATAATAATGACACCAATGTCATATTCATCATGTTGTCATCTATCGTTCTCCCCCTTCTCTCCCCCCCTGTGCAGCGGTGCTGTGCTTCCTGCTGCAGGTGAGTTTCCTGGTGGACGAGGGCGTGTCCCCGGTGCTGCTGCAGCTGCTGTCCTGTGCCCTGTGTGGCAGCAAGGTGCTGGCCACCTCCTCCAGCGGCTCCTCGGGGGGCTCCGGGGGAGGCTCCCAGTCCTCCCAGAGCAAGTCCTCCAGCAAGAAGAGCAAGAAGGAGGAGAAGGAGAAGGAGAAAGAGGGTGAGTCGGCACTCCAAAAGGGTTGGAAATAACAATTGAATGACATTGTTACAATTGAATTGATTGTTTGTGCACAGATTGTATTGGGATAGCCCGTTAAGTTTAGTGGAACTTGACAGGCATGCATTAAAATCACATTGTGATTTTAGAAGGGTGAATAAGCGGGGGACAAATAGCCTTTTCCTGTTGGTTATGTGTGCGGTTCAGTGGAGCTTCTGCAGCCCTTTCTTCAGCCTTGCAATAAAAAAAAACATGATGGCATGGTCAAATTGTAAACCATTATTATTTGCATAGTATATATGTGTTATAATATTATTAGTCATTATAATGGACCTTCCTCATCTCTTTTCAAATGTTTTCAACAGGAGATGGTGTCGGTAGTCTGGAGGACCAGCTGTGCACAGCTCTGGTCAGTCAGCTCAACAAGTTTGCAGACAAGGAGACCCTCATCCAGTTCCTGCGCTGCTTCCTGCTGGAGTCCAACGCCTCATCTGTACGCTGGCAAGCACACTGCCTGGCCCTGCACATCTACAGGTACAAATCAGGGCTTTAACGTTAACGTTTTTTGCACCCCGGCCACTTTGGCTAGTGGTTTTCCCTAGTCACTAGCCATTTTGTCAATAAAACTTTGGCTAGCAGAAACATTTTTTTTTTCTGTAGAATATTCTTGCAACAATTGCAGCAACTACCTTGATTTGTGACGCCGAAGTATACATTACCTGTCAAAGTGGCTAGTGAGACTAAATTGTTATTAGCCACAGACAAGTTTTTACCAGCATTTGGCTGGTTGGCAGGTGCCAGTTTCAAGCCTGGTACAAATATATTCAAGTACACACTTACAATACACACCTACAGGAGCACACAAGTGATGCTACAAATGTGAACGACAGGTACACATCTACAAAGGAAAGGGGAAAGTTTGAACACCATTTGAAATGTCTTAAATTTCTGTCAAAACTGGTCATAAAACATCGTCTGATCTTCCTGGAAGAACAATATTATAACATGTAAATGTTTCGGTGAAATTAGTTAAAGCATACACAGTTTGATCTTTCCTGACATCACCAGAAGGAGCAGACAGTGTTTTATGACAAATTTTGACAGAAATCTAAGAAATGTCATGATTGGCACACATTTACAATTTGCATCGGCAGGTTGACAACTCTACTATATATCTTTGGTTCTCTGCTTTGCCAGAACATGTCAACACAACTGAAATGCCAGTCAATTTCATACCATATTGATGAATACAGTTGATTGAGGTACCCCTTACCAGACACCATCTTGCTACTGGGAAAATGTAATTAGCACAGGGCCTTTAGTATACAATACATAACAATTTGGTCATTGCCTTTCTGGTATCAGCTAATTTATAACAGGGGTAGTGTCTGACGGCAGGGACACAGACGCGAATTTGGCCAAGCAAAGCGAACTTCGCCATTCATTTCTATGAAGGAGACGAAGGCAAGCTAACAGGAGCAAAGTGGAGCGAAATTGTTGAACCAAGTTTAATATTGTAAATGAGGAGCGGATTTGGCGTGCAGTGGCCAATCAAATCAACAGCACAAATGTTTTTAATTTGATTTGATTCGCCGCGAGGACCTGAGGACTGCTATGGAACACTGATTTTTGCCTCTCTTCGCCTCGCTCATTTCACCTGCTATGTGTTCATAGCGTTAAGGGGTTGTAGTAAACCGTGTCTGCGTGTGTCGTGCTGCAGGAACTCCAGTAAGTCTCAGCAGGAGCTGCTGCTGGACCTGATGTGGGCCATTTGGCCAGAGCTGCCGGCATACGGACGCAAGGCGGCCCAGTTCGTGGACCTGCTCGGATACTTCTCCCTCAAGACACCTCAGACGGAGAAGAAGGTGGGTTTGGACAACATGACTGCGTGCGTGCGTGCGTGCGTGTGTGCGTGCGTGCGTGTGTGCTTGCGTGTTTATGTGCATGGGCGCATTTCCAGTCAAATGCTGAATTGTAACTGTTTTATTTTGGTTTTTGCCTTCTTCTTTTGTGTTTTGTTTAATTCTCATGGTCTGTCTTGATCTTTCTTTTCTACTATCTATCTATCTATCTATCTATCTATCTATCTATCTATCTATCTATCTATCTATCTATCTATCTATCTATCTATCTATCTATCTATCTATCTATCTATCTATCTATCTATCTATCTATCTATCTATCTTTTCTGCTCTCGGTCTTATGTAGATTTGGACAAGTGTCTGGCAAATAAAGAGAAATCAATTCAATTGTTAAGATATAACGTTATGCTGTTATAAAGCTGCATTCAATTAATTTTTTGTTGCCGTCATGTTGTCCCTTAGCTGAAGGAGTACTCTCAGAAGGCCGTAGAAATCCTCCGAACGCAAAACCACATTCTCACCAACCACCCCAACTCCAACATCTACAAGTAAGTGTTTGCAAATGTCTCCATACTGTTACAGCGTAAGGCGGATTTTTCAGATTAACCTCAAAGTGAATTCTGTCTATTCCTTAATCTGGTAAAAGGAAGAAATGTAGCTGCACACCACAAAAGCTCCCTTTATGTGATTCAAAGTGAGAAATGTTTCCACCTGTACGATCTTCATCAAAGACCTGATGAAGATCTTACAGGTCAAAACGTTGTGCCAGTTATTCACATGTTAAATCACGACAAGGGAGCTTTTGTGGTGTGCGGATCTTTCTTCCTTTTTTGTGTGCGTTCTTTCATATCTTACACCCGTAACAATTGTTTTTTGGGATGTGCGCACCCCTCACACTTTTTTAATCCTTTTAAAATTCTGTCCTTATTTTGTGTTTCTCTGTGCAGTACCCTCTCCGGTCTGGTTGAGTTTGATGGGTTCTACCTGGAAAGTGACCCCTGCTTGGTCTGCAACAACCCCGAAGTGCCATTTTCTGTGAGTGACACTGAATGTGCTCATATGTCTGATGATTGATGGTTTTTCAGTGGCGATTTACTTTCATTTTGCACTCCTATGTCATTGCGGATGTGGTCTCTGAAGCATAATGTTGACAAGGTTTTCTCATAATTTCTGTGTTATGCAGAACATCATGTTCAGAGTAATTTTGCTCCTTATTTAGGATGTAGCTCCTTATTTATCTGTAATTGCTGTTGTCATATCAATATCACATTATCATATCGCTCATTTATTACAAAAAACCTCACTCATCACTGTTGTATCTGGAACGTTATGTTGAGAGCTCTCATTTGCAAGCAAAACAAAAACATTGCCGTTGCTTTGTTTGTGTGCAGAATATCAAGCTGTCATCGATCAAGGTGGACACGCGCTACACCACCACACAGCAGGTGGTGAAGCTGATCGGCAGCCACACCATCAGCAAGGTGACGGTGAAGATCGGGGACCTGAAGAGGACCAAGATGGTGCGCACCATCAACCTCTACTACAACAACCGCACCGTGCAGGCCATCGTGGAGCTCAAGAACAAGTCAGTGGCTCTCTTTACTTTAACTTATCAATTAGTTCATCTGTTGTATGAAACGATATTAACTTCATGTCAGATCAGAATCAGAAGGAGTTTATCTCTGAACAGTAGACCTACAGGCCAAACCCCATTCATAAGACAAGGAGCTGAACTCCAGACCCACTCTTAAGAGATAAATACCCTGATTCCCACACCAGAATTGGAACAAAAAAAGTCTGTCAGAGGAGTAAACGAAATGTCTTCAACGATAATGTACATTTTATGTTTTTGTGGTGAGATCAAAGACACATTAAACACACTAAAGTGTCACCAAAACACGGAATTGTATGTCTATATTCTGACTTTTGAGGGCCCCATATTTATATTTCGCCTAGGGCCCCAAATGGCTAGATCCGCCCCAATGATGACAACATTTAGCAACATTAGTGAACCACTGGACTAAGGTAACTTCAGGCATAACATCCTCTCTCTCTCTTCCCATTATTCCCTTCAGGCCGGCGCGCTGGCACAAGGCCAAGAAGGTGCAGCTGACCCCTGGTCAAACGGAGGTGAAAATCGACCTGCCGCTGCCCATCGTGGCGTCCAACCTCATGATCGAGTTCTCCGACTTCTACGAGAACTACCAGGCGTCCACCGAGACCCTCCAGTGCCCGCGCTGCAGCGCCTCCGTGCCCGCCAACCCGGGCGTCTGTGGCAACTGTGGGGAGAACGTCTACCAGTGCCACAAGTGCAGGTGGGTCACGTTGGCATTGTGCCAATGCCACAGGTGTAGGTGGGTCGGGTTTGCATTTTGAAGAAGGCCAGACGGCCGAAACGTCACTTATTAAAACATGCAGTGTGCGGCTTTCTCTTTATTTTCTTTAAGCATTTGTATGCACAAGAAGCCAACACCTCAAGAAAGACTTTATTGGTGTGCGATACCTCATTAGGGGCCAAGCAGCGAAGCTGGCGAAGGCCCCTATAGAGTTAGTAGGTTTTCTGCTTATTATTATTATCTAGGCACCTTTCTTCTCCTTAGCAAGTCTATGGCAGCCCATAGAACCGTAGGTAGGAAAATGCTGTAAATTGGCACACACATTAGGGACAGTCTCAGCATTACCCACAGCGATTTATAGGTCCCCAATCCCAACGCTCTAGCGCCACCAGCAGGTCAAAGTTGCAGGTACATTTCTGCTTGTAACTTTTGAACCGCTGGGCCAATTTTCATAAACTTGGTATCCCTGGAATCCTTGGGCCAAGACGAATCCAACGCACTCTATGACGTCATTTTCCGCCAGGATAGTTTTCCCGCCATTTTGAATTTTGTAAAATTCAATAAAAATGCTATTTTCCCCGCAATTTTTGACCAATTCGCCCGAAACTTGGTATATAGTATCTCTAGACTGAGCTACACATGGGGTCTCAAGGAATATTAGATATCTTTTATAGTTTTGCCGTGACAGCCAATCAAAATTGTCGTAAAAGTGGTGAAACAGGAAGTGAGGTAATATCTCAGCAACTGTTTGTTGAATTAGGTTGGGATTTTGTACACACATAGAAGTCCATCCCATGACCTACCACAAACAAAATCAGAACCCCAGCTCAAACTCTGTAGCGCCACCAGCAGGTCAAAATTTTAGCTACATTTTTGCCTGTAGCTTTTAAACCATATGCACGATGTAAAATATATTATTATCACTAGAATCCTTGGGCCAAGCCGAATTCAACGCACTATACGAAGTTATGTCAACGCAGAAGGGAAATTCCGCCATTTTGAATTTTGTAAAATTCACTGTAAGTCTATGGTAGCCCATAGAACCATACATAGAAAAATGCTGTAAATTGGCACACATATTTGAGGCAGCATCAACATTACCCACAGCGAGTTATAGGTCCCTAGCCCCAATACTCTAGCGCCACCAGCAGGTGAAAGTCACAGGTACATTCCTGCTTGTAACTTTTGAACCGCTGGGCCAATTTTCCTAAACCTGGTATCCCTGGAATCCTTGGGCCACGACGAATCCAACGCACCATATGGCGTCATTTTCTGCCTGGATAGTTTTCCCGCCATTTTGAATTTTGTAAAATTCAATAAAAATGCTATTTTTCCCGCAATTTTTGAACATTTCGCCCGAAATTCGGTATATTGTATCTCTGTACTGAGTTTTGTATGGGGTCTCAAGGAATATTAGATATCTTTTATCGTTTATTCGTGACAGCCAATCAAAGTTGATGTAAAATTGGCAAAACAGGAAGTGAGGTCATACCTCAGCAATCGTTTGTCAAATTCTGTTAGGATTTTTTGCACACATACTAGTCCATCCCATGACCTCCCACAAAAAAATCCAGACCCCAAGCTCAAACTCTCTAGCGCCACCAACAGGTAACAGGAAGTGAGCACATATCTCGGCAGCTCTTCAACGGATTCAAACTAAACTTGGTTCATGTGATCACACTCCCCTCCGAGGAATGCACACCAACATTGACAACATTTTGGGCCAAAGGGGGCGCTGCAGCTCCATTTGTTGCCGTGGCGACTTTGGCAACTTTACTGCTTGGCCCCGCATTGCTGCTTGCAGCTATATTTTTTACCTCAAGTTTCTTTTTTGAATTGCACCAATGCCACAGGTGTACTCTAGGTGGGTCAGGTTAGCATTTTGGCAAGCTACAGGGGTCGGTGGGTTGGGTTTGCATTTCGCCAATGCCACAAGTGGAAATGACTGTAGTCAGGGGCGGACTTAGGGGTGGGGTCCACGGGGCAATTTCCTGGGGTGGTACCTGAAAGGCAGCGTCACCACAAGTGCAGGTGGGTGTAACCCAGTGTTTCTCAAGGGGTGCTCTGCAGCTGCACCAGGGGGCGTTGGGGAATCCTAGGGAGGTGTTTTGAGCTTACAGATGCAGAAGCCCACAGCTGAGTTGGGGCGGTGCTTAGTTGCCATTGGGGGGGGCACTAGTCTGTTTTATTTTTTAATACTAAAGGGTGCGTTGGCATGCTTATGATGAGGTCAAGGAGCTGTTGGGAGGCTTATGCTGATGTCCAGGGGGCGTTGGGAAGCTTATGATGAAGTCCAGGGGGCGTTTGTTCAAAAGGGTGAGAACCACTGGTGTAAGTACCAGGGGTAGTCACTGTCACTACCGGCTGGGGTAGTTGAAATTTGTGTGTTTGAGGTGACAGAGCTTCCTTTAAACTAGAAAGTAATGTCTTTGACTGAAGCTGGCCAAAGAAAGCATTCAAAAGGCAGTCAACTTTTACAATTTCATATATTGTTAATTGTTGGGCAGTTCTCTTAGCAGCAATCACTGCATTTAAATACACCCTTATCAATTTAATTACAGAGTAGCAAGGATAGTTAGTGATATTGAATTGGCTGATTGTGATTATCTTCCCTCTGCTGTGGTAGGTCTATAAACTATGATGAGAAGGACCCCTTCCTGTGTAACGCTTGCGGCTTCTGCAAGTACGCTCGCTTCGACTTCATGCTGTACGCCAAGCCCTGCTGCGCTGTGGACCCCATAGAGAATGAAGAGGATAGGAAGAAGGTGAGATCACACACACACACACACACACACACACACACACACACACACACACACACACACACACACACACACACACACACACACACACACACACACACACACAGACACCCACCTATTCCTATATAAATGCCACACAAGTTCTTCACACACAGATTCAAACACTTGATTCAAATTGGCTTCACCATCTGTGCCCAATTGTTTGTGATTGCTTTACTTTCGAATGTGGCCAGATTATACTCACCTAACACACAACACTCAATATAATTACCATCACAGCATCTGCTCACCCCTTTACAGCGCCTACCATCACTTTTGCAGTTTTGCTAAACATCCATTCGAGGGACCATTTGCGCCTTTTTATTCAGATGCTGATTTAATGATATGCTACCTCAGCTGTGTATCGTAATGTAATCTGCCCTAATACCCTCCCTCCCTCTCTCTCTCTCCTCTCTCTCTCTCTCTCTCTCTCTCTCTCTCTCTCTCTCTCTCTCGTGTGTCTGTACATCTATCTGTGTGTGTGTGTGTGCGCGTGCGTGTCTGTGTGTGCGCGCGTGCGTGTCTGTGTCTGTGTCTGTGTCTGTGNCTGTGTCTGTGAATGTCCCTATACTCTAGGCGGTGACCAACATCAACACGCTCCTGGACAAGGCGGACCGTGTGTACCACCAGCTGATGGGCCACCGTCCCCAGCTGGAGAGCCTGCTGTCCAAGGTGAATGAGGCCGCCCCCGAGAAGCCACAGGTGGGTCACTAGGACCTTCTGGCTCCCCCTCAGCCTGCTCTCGTCCCCGCCGCACCACACAATACTCATGTTACTTTCAGTGCCAGTGGTTCCTAGACTTGTTCAGCGGGGGCTCCCTTTTATATTACATTATATTACATTACATTGCATTTGGCAGACACTTTGTAGACCAAACCGACTTCCAATCGAAGATATAATCATAGCCAACATCACTAGCAGATACAAAGTGCACAGGAAATACAGAACAATAAGTCCCCCTTTTTGTGCTTCAGAATATTTTCGCAACCCCCTCACCCACCATAGTCTAGTCTTAGCCTAGCAATTGGCTGGATTTCTAGCAATATTAGTGGACAAACTATTAATGAAAAATCTAGCAATAGACAAAATGGATTAAAAAAATGCCATTAATAGCTTGTCCGCTAATATTGCTAGAAATCCACAGGATAGCAAATACATCTGTTAAGCATACAAGTGAATACTGTTTCTAACCTGTTAACCTGTGAAGTGCATGTTTTTATGCAACCTTCAGTACCACTGCGATCCCCCTAGGGGTCCCGACCCCCAGTTTAGGAACCACTGCTTTACTGTAAGTACTCTTACTCCTACTACTCCTCTCACTGTTTCCCACCTGCACTGTCTGTCTTTCCTGCATTTACTGTTCTTGGATGTCTGTTTTTTATGAGTTAGTTGCACATTTGTTTGACCATTATTTACCGATTCTTGGCAGTGTTAACATGCTGGGAAAAAATATCAAACGATGAAATCAATAAAAATGCCAAACTATAAAGAGAATGTAGTTAATACTCATACTGATAATATTAGTATTGATATTAATACGATTGCATGTGCTAGTTTGTTTGTAAGTCATTGTGTGTTTGTAGTGGAGCCTGACGGTGTTGTGTGTGTGTGTGTGTGTGTGTGTGTGTGTGTGTGTGTGTGTATATGTGTGTGTGTGTGTGTGTGTGTGTGTGTGTGTGTGTGTGTGTGTGTGTGTGTGTGTGTGTGTGTGTGTGTGTGTGTGTGTGTGTGTGTGTGTGTGTGTGTGTGTGTGTGTGTGTGTCTGTGTGTGTGTGTGTGTGTGTGTGTGTGTGTGTGTATTTCTACGTCCCCTCAGGATGACACGGGCACTGGGGCAGCGTTGGGCACCGCCACTGCTAGCGTGAACCGCTACATCCAGCAGCTGGCCCAGGAGTACAGTGGGGACTGCAAAACCTCCTTTGATGAGCTCTCCAAAATCATCCAGGTAAGATAGTCAGTCTGACACTAGCCTGACAAGCCAGACCTTTCATTTTGAATTGCTTTGTAATTCATGAATGGTCTGATTATGCTTCTCTGGGGTGGGTTTTCAGTCGACCACCAGACAGGCAGTGTGCCAGCCAATAAGCAAACGCACTTGGGAGCATAATAACATACGTCATGAACATCAACTGTCAGCGATTGGTCAGAGCTCATTTCAAACCAGAGCTGAGCTCACTCCTCCCACACAAGCGCTGTAGGGCGTCGAGGATGCAGACCAAAAATGAATTACAAAGTTTTCTATGTTGTCTGGTAAAACCAGGCTAGTCTGACACTACTGTGTTGGTATTTTCTGCAGCCAACCTTACTTTGCAACTCTACTTTGTTTACAAACATATCAGGTCCTAAAATTATGGTGTAAAAATATTATTATTAGAAAATATGGATGGTTAGAGGAACAACTAATCTCACCCCTTGTCCTAGTCCAAAGTTATTAGCCTGCTAGCTGTAGTTTTTATATTGCGTACATATCCCTGGATATCTGCTTTTTCTTGGAGGTTTGGATGTTTTGTATTTGAAGAGCTTCATTGCAAAACAATGTAAACATCATTTAGATATGCTGCATTTGGGTATCAGTGTCAACTCATTTTTATGAACTTTTATGAGACAAAGTTGATAATGATATATCCTACATTTTCAAAACGGGTCTCTTTGGCCGAGTGCCCATTCTAGTTTTCAAATGTAACCCTTGTCTCTCTTCCCCCTCCCCCGTGTAGAAAGTGCTGGCGTCTCGTAAGGAGCTGCTGGAGTACGACCTGCAGCAGCGCGAGGCGGCCACACGCTCGTCCCGCTCCAGCTCGGGCGCGCAGCACCAGCCCACCTTCACAGCCAGCCAGTACCGCGCGCTCTCCGTGCTGGGCTGCGGACACACCTCCTCCAACAAGTGCTACGGCTGCGCCTCGGCCGTCACGGGCCACTGCATCACGCTGCTGCGCGCGCTGGCCACCAACCCGGCCATACGCCAGATCCTGGTGCTGCAAGGGCTCATCCGCGAGCTGTTTGAGTACAACCTGCGCCGCGGCACCTCCGGCATGAGGGAGGAGGTTCGCCAGCTCATGTGCCTGCTCACCAGGTGAGATGAGATACCATGCGCTTTTTGTAAAGTGTAAGAGACGCACTCACACTGTCGCTTAATAGATAATGCAGTTTTTTACTGGGAGCTGAATCCCACAGAAAACATAGAGGAGTAAATGAAGCGAAGGACAGCACTCTTCAGATTTTTCTTTTGTTTATTCGCCTACACCATGACCATGGACTTTGATATGGGTTTGATATGACATGGTCTGGGTTTTTTTGTATGATAAGGGTGGATCATGTGCCTGCTCACCAGGTGAGATACCGTGATGCGCTTTGACATGGGTTTAATATGACATGGACTGTTTGCAGGGGGGGGGACTCGCACACAGTTTTTTTTTCAGATCATGATTTCTTCACTTTGTGGAGCCCAGAAGGGTGCAAAAAAAAACAAAAGAAAAGAAAGGTACAAACCTTTCAGTGCCCTGGACTTTCCTCAGTGCAGTCCACTCTGGGTTTGACATGACATGGTCTGGGTTTTTTGTATGATAAGGGTGGATCATGTGCCTGCTCACCAGGTTAAGGGATCATGCACTTAAAAGTGGGTTGGGTAACGATCATGACATTTATGGTCATGCTCAACAGATCATATGCTTTCCATCATCATCCTTGGCTTTCCAAATCTTTCCTAAGCAAGGCTTATGATTGGCTGTTTTCTCTTCACAGGGATCACCCAGAGGCCACCCAGCAGATGAACGACCTCATCATCCACAAAGTGTCAGCAGCACTGAAGGGACACTGGGCCAACCCAGACCTGGTACGTCACGTGGCACATACCACTTCATGGAGTTAAACCAGTCATAAATAGTCTTTAGCAAAGTCTTAAACCAGTCATAAAAGAAGTCATGTATGCTAAACTGTAAGAACTGTAGAAGTCATGTATGCTAAAGTCTTGCATGCTAAACGGTTTACATTTGTGCTAAAGTCTTGTATGCTAAACGATTTGTATGTTTGTGTGGCAAACCCAGGTGAGCAGTCTGCAGTACGAGATGCAGCTCCTCACTGACTCCATAGCCAAGGAAGGAGGATGCTGGGAACTGCGGTTGCGCTGTGGTGAGCACCACTTTCAGTGCATTTTTCATTTATGCATGACAATTTGTCATTTATACATGAAATTTGTCTGTGACAATTATTTCAAAGACGTATTTTACCCTATTTGTAAACCCTATTTGTGTGTGTGTGTGTGTGTGTGTGTGTGTGTGTGTGTGTGTGTGTGTGTGTGTGTGTGTGTTTCTGTGTGTGTGTGTGTGTGTGTGTGTGTGTGTTTCTGTGTGTGTGTGTGTGTGTGTGTGTGTGTGTGTGTGTGTGTTTCTGTGTGTGTGTGTGTGTGTGTGTGTGTGTGTGTGTGTGTGTGTTTCTGTGTGTGTGTGTGTGTGTGTGTGTGTGTGTGTGTGTGTGTTTCTGTGTGTGTGTGTGTGTGTGTGTGTGTGTGTGTGTGTGTTTCTCTGTGTGTGTGTATGTAGCCCTCAGTCTGTTTCTGATGGCCGTGAACATCAAGACGCCGGTGGTGGTGGAGAATATCACGCTCATGTGCCTCAGAATCCTCCAGAAACTCATTAAACCCCCCGCCCCCACCAGCAAGAAGAACAAGGTGAGCTTGGCACCACTACCCTCAGCTTTTTTGGGGTTGTTTTCTCTGTCTTATCGTACACAGCATTATACAAAATATTACTGATCAGATTTATGATAAATCTTCAAAAAAAAACCCTCTACTTCGATAGCAGTCTTTGACTCAGAGATGACTACGTATTAACTTTTGTGCAAATTTTGGTCAAGGACAACCGGTTGCAAGCAAGGGCTCAACCTCTGCCTCTCTGAGTTTGCAGAGGACTTGTCCTTCATGAAGTTGTGAATGCCAGGCTTTTTTGTTTTGTTTTATAATGTGTCAGGCCAGGGGGCTTGGCAACTAGCTGACGAGGGGAAAATACCAGCAATTTCAGACAAAAATAATAATAAACTAGCACCTTTCAAAAGAGCCTGTCAAGTGAGGTGGAAAATGGAAAGCAGTGGACTGAAAGAGTAAAGAAAACAAACTGCTGTAGAAATGTACAGTATATTGCAATTTTTTGTTTGACTTGTCGGCCCTTTTGAGTCTTCCTAATATGTCTACATGGGTACATGTTGTGTTTTATAGGGAGGCTTTTTCTAATGTTGATTGTGGAGAAGCAATGACGTCTATTGTGGAGAAGTGTATTGCAAACAAATTTCTGTGCAAACAGGCATTAAGGTATTGTCTTGTCTAATCTAATCTATTGTGTTTTGGTGTTGTGTTGTGTTTCAGGATGCTGCAGTCGAATCCCTCACCACTGTAAAGCCATACAGCAATGAGATCCATGCACAGGCCCAGCTGTGGCTCAAAAAGGACCCCAAAGCCTCCTACGAGGCCTGGAAAAAGTGCCTTCCTGCCAGATGTAAGTCCATCTCACAACGTGATTTGTTTGTTTTTATTTTTCCAGTGCATTTATGTTATTGCTGCTGTAATTTAGTAGCCTGTCTTTTAGGACTTTCATTTTTTACAGCAAACTGTTGTGGTCCAGATCCAGTAACTCAATAAAATCCCTTCAGATGGAAATCGACCAGTTTCTCTCACAGACTTTTGAGAAGTTTTAAACATTGCATGATGATCTCTTTTTGAAATGTGTAAGAAGAGCTGTGATCTTTTTTGTTTGTTTGTATTTGTTAATTGTTGATTGTTAATCATCATGTACCCTTCTTGAAATGCATAAATCCATCTCAATAGTGACCATTCCGTACCTGTGCGATTTCTTCTTTCCTTCTACAGGTCAGGAGACGGTGTCGAAGCCGGCGAACAAGACAGAGGTGCGGAGGCAGTACCTGATGGAGAAGTACGTGTGGAAGTGGAAGCAGTTCGTCAGGTCGCGCTCAGAGAGCCTCTTCCCTCGCCTGCTCAAGCTGGGACACAACAACTGGCTGCGGCAGGTAAAGAAAGAAATAAAGAAAGCCTGCTTTTGTTGTTTTTATCACTGGCTATGTTAACATGATGGTTTTTAATTCTGAATTAATAATTCCGAATTAAATAATCCCGCCGAGTTTACGTTGTTCTTTCATTTAATTCCAAATTGTGAAGTGTTTACAAGATGTTTTCAAAGTGGAATTGAGCCCACTGAGACCACTGACTCAAAAAGTAGTGTTGAAGTCCCAAGTACTGGGAAATGGAATGCCTTTTGTTGTCGTTATATGGAGTGGAGGGGTGTAATTAACCAGGGCCAACATCATCTTTGAGCATGGCACCTCCCTACACATTGCTGCAGGGGGACTTGAATTTGTGATTGTAATTTAGTTTTTTTTGTTTTTTTTTTTTTTTGTTGGAGTGTGTATTCTTCTGTTGATTTCACAGCAAATTGCGTCCCTAGGGCATTAGAAATAATGCCCTCATTGTCCCTCTGTCTCATTCACTGTAAAACACTTACATTAACAGGAGCAACTCAATGCAATATAAATGTAAATGTAAAACTTGGAATGGCCACAAGGGCTTGACTTTAAAGATTGATTTAGCAAATGTGTTTGGGATGATGCCATTTTCATACTACCAGAAGGTCATATAAGGATAGAAAAACAAATTCACTCAACTTTATAAATTTGTTTAATTGAAACGAATCATAAAGTAATCTTTTGAAAAACAACTTACATCTTTAGCTTGAAGCATTAAAACATTATAATAAATCCAAAAAGATATGCTCCTGATGGCCATGATGCCAATGATGGCCTTTGCTAAATTAACGGAAGTAAAGATACCTTTTGAGACCATGCCAGTTTTCCCCATAGACTCCTCATCAGGGGCAGAGCTATAGGGAGGGCAAGTAGGGCACTTGGCCCTGGTCCCAGGGCCCCGCCGTGTTGGTGGTGTGGGCCCTATTGTGAGCTTGGCAATCTGTATAGGGGGCCCTATGAGTGTCTTGCCCTAGGGCCCTGTGTGCAATTTTTCCGGCACTGCGCCTCATGTGTTTTCCCTTGTCTTCTTGCCCCCCCTCCCTCCAGGTGCTGTTCACCCCTGCCACCCAGGCAGCACGGCAGGCAGCCTGCACCATCGTGGAGGCCCTCACCACCATCCCCAGCCGCAAGCAGCAAGTCCTGGACCTCCTCACAAGGTAATAAGCCATTCGGAATGATCACCATCAAATAGTCATATTAGATACTTGCTGTATGATGCATGCTGAATTGAGTTTTGTAGTATTTCACATCAATATGGTCAACCTGCCCGTTCTCATGCAACAGAAGAATGGGTTACTGAACACTTTCTTCACTGAATATGATATTTTTGGGGGTTTTCTGGCTATTCTCATATTTTCCTTTGCTTGAAAAATCAGTGTCTGCCAGATTGAAGTTCTTACCATTAGTACACAGAGTTAATTTGCTAGACGCTGGCAATTGGACCGACTGATCACTAGAATTAATGTTTCCCAAACGGCATGGTTGACCCGCCTACCCACTGCTACTGGTTGACTGGTGGCCGACAAAGTGTCCCAAATTTTTCTGGAGATCAGAAACAAGACATTGCTCTTGGCCTGACTAATTGTAGAAGCAACACAGAAGGTGTTTCGTCACTAGGAGGGTGTGGCCTGGCTAGCTTAGAGCTTCTGCTCTTGGTCAGACCAAGTCTTGAAGAGATTTGAAAGTCGATGGTAATCAGGCTAGCTGTAAGCACCATGTTCCTGTGTCTGTGCTCCACAGCTACCTGGATGAGCTGAGCATAGCGGGCGAGTGTGCAGCGGAGTACCTGGCCCTGTACCAGAAGCTCATCAAGCAGGCCCACTGGAAGGTCTACCTGGCCGCCCGGGGAGTGCTGCCCTACATCGGAAACCTCATCACCAAGGTAACTAAACCATATAGTAATAATAATAACTGTTTGGAATTGTTTTAATTTGTTTGTTATTGTTTTTCTTGATTTGTTATTTTAATGCAACTGAAACATTAATCTCTGCTGCTGTTTGTTGTGTTGTGAATAGGAAATTGCCCACCTGCTGGCCTTGGAGGAGGCCACCCTGAGCACGGACCTGCAGCAGGGTTATGCACTAAAGAGCCTGACTGGTGAGTCATCATCAAGATTTACAGTATCCTTGTCTAATGTAGCATTACCACTATAGGGGCACATTTTAGAACAACGTTTCCCAACCAGGGGTATGTGTACCACTACGGGTATACGAGCACACTGCAGGGGGTATGTGGGGAAATTGTAATGATAACAAATGTACTGTATGGGAAATGGTGAAATTGGGATAGAGGAAGAGATATGGAGTAGGGGGTACTCATGGCATGGCAAAAAGGCTTAAGCCTTAGGGGGTACGTAAGACAGAAAAGGTTGGAAAATACTGTTTTAGAAGAATGAAAACACAAAAATTTGGGAGGGTCCATATGAATGGTTCAACTTAAAATATTGAAGAATGAGATCTTAAAGGGGCATTCCACCGGTGGATACATGAGTATGTATTGAAAGTGGGTCATATATGTAGTAGAATAGTAGCATACATTTCTAATTTGATGCCTTCTTGGCCGAGAAAAGGCAGAAAATGACTTTTTAGTGCTTGTGGATTTGTGACAACAATCCCCATAATGCATTGCAATGCTCAAGTTCCACAGGCCACACCCAGGCAGCTCTGCCAGTGACTTACTGGAGCCTCAATGCCAGTGATTTCAAAAGCACTGGCACACTGATCTGTGATAGGTCTGTTAGCGCATTAGGTCCAACCTCCAATTGGCGGTGTTGAAAAGGAGGGAAAAGGCTTGTAGTCTCAACAGAAATCCACCTCTCTTACACTTCCTCCTACAATGATGCAAAATGACGATTTTTACATCATTGGAGGAAGTGTTAATAGATGAATACAGATTTCTCCTGTCTCAGGGGGAATTGAGAGAGTGTTGCACGACCATTCAAAAGTATGACTGGATGTCTAGCAATGGAAAGCCTAATGCAAATAGGTTGAGTGTCCCTTTAAATATACACTATTAGGGAACGGAAAATGCTGTATTTGGACTTTTAAAAAATGCATAATATTTGGGATCCTATAGTATACCCTCCTTACACTCTTGTCAACAACCCAACCTCTGTCTAACTTGAGGTGTAAAGATTACTACGCTCATTATATCTTACTCCGACTATAGATTGTTGACAGGGCTCTAAATTAACACCAGCCAACCGGCCAGATGCTGGTGAAATTTCAATTTGGTTGGTAGAAAAGACCAACTTACTAGCCACTTTCACCCATTATTAGTGTGTGTGTGTGTGTGTTTGGCAAGATGTACATCTACCAGCCATTTCAAGCAGGTGGTGAAAAAAGTTAATTCAGAGCCCTGGTTGTTGACTCCTCTTCTCTTCTTGCTGTGCTTGTGTTGTCCAGGGCTGCTGTCGTCGTTCGTGGAGGTGGAGTCCATCAAGCGCCACTTCAAGAGCCGGCTGGTGGGCACGGTGCTGAACGGGTACCTGTGCCTCAGGAAGCTGGTGGTGCAACGGACCAAGCTGATCGACGAGACGCAGGACATGCTGCTGGAGATGCTGGAGGACATGACCACAGGTATTCTATGATGAGCAGGGAAATGGGACGTGACCACAGGTATTCTATGATGAACAGGGAAATGGGATGTGACCACAGGTATTCTATGATGAGCAGGGAAATGGGATGTGACCACAGGTATTCTATGATGAGCAGGGAAATGGGATGTGACCACAGGTATTCTATGATGAGCAGGGAAATTGGATGTGACCACAGGTATTCTATGATGAGCAGGGAAATTGGATGTGACCACAGGTATTCTATGATGAGCAGGGAAATGGGATGTGACCACAGGTATTCTATGATGAGCAATAGGACATGGCCACAGGTAGTGCATGATGGGAAATAGGACGTGATTGTTGTTCAGCCATAGGAGAAAATGTTGTAAAGCTTTAAAAAAATAATTAAAAAAAAAGTTCAGGGCCTCTACCTTCGTAGAAACATGTGGGTGGTTTGATCTCATCCAAGATTCCTTTATCTGGTCATTTGTATGCATGGAGCACTAAGAGCTTAAACTTAGTCTTTTGACTCTAGTATGTTTGTAAATGCCACTGATTTCACTGGGCAAATTGTTGCCAATGGCACAATAGTTTTGGTGCTCTGCATAGGATTGTTTTTTTTTAATATTCCAAGCATCTCTCTGTGCAGTCTGTTCCTAGAGTATCTGGCTGGAAGGGTAATAATGCTTGTCAGTGGTGTCAACAATAACTGATACGGCAATGCCTCGCTATGCGGGGCAGGACTATTCAAAAATCGATTCTGCAAATGCCATAATCGATGCAGCATATTTTTTTCAAGTTTCAATTACTTCTGTGGACATTTCTGGAGCAAATGAACTTCATATTAAATTAAAGCACTTCAAAGCATTGGAAGCTGCAGGATTAACACACACAACAGTCAATACAATGTTTTTTAGTATCTGACTCCTTGTATTGCCTCATGACTGATGGAAAAATTTGTCCTTGCTTTCAGTAGAAATATAATGCATTGCATTCAAATCAAATCGTTACCTCTGGAATCGTAATCGAATCATAAGGGCAGTCCCAACACACACCACTAATGCTTGTGTTGTCTGGTTCACCTCCACAGGGACAGAGTCCGAGACGAAGGCTTTCATGGCGGTGTGCATCGAGACCGCCAAACGCTACAATCTGGATGACTACCGGACGCCGGTGTTCATCTTTGAAAGACTATGCAGCATCATCTACCCGGTTAGTCACCTTTTCTGTTCCTGAACATTGTGCAGTAGTGCTGTCTCTGATTGAATGCCTAGTAATTGTCTTACAGTTTTTGGCACATATCGATCCAATCCACATTACCAGTTGGTGTACTGCATCCTTTGTGTGGTTTGTATTAAGTAGATATTGAAGAGACATCGTCTTCAGATTTGTAATGTTCACACCCTCCATCCTCTCTGTATTCTTTCTTTTCATCTGTTCCTCTTTCCATTTTCTCTCTTTTCCTGTCTTTTCCCCTTCCCTTTTGTGTCCCTATCCTTCCTCTTCTTCCTAACTATCCACCCTCTCATTTCCCCATCTCTCCATTTCTCCTCTCACTTGTGTATGTGTGAGAGAGAGAGAGCATGTGTGGCGGTACTTAAGAGTGGGCTATACTTTTACTGTAATGTTCAATTATGTGTATAAGGTCTTTGTGTATGTTTTGTATTTGTTTATTTATGTAAGCTGTCAGACACCTTAATTTCCTTCGTGATTAATAAAAGTACTCAACTCTACTCTGCTCTTCTCTATTCTCACTTCATCAGGAGGAGAATGAGGTGACAGAGTTCTTTGTGACGCTGGAGAAGGATCCCCAGCAGGAGGACTTCCTGCAGGGCCGCATGCCGGGTAACCCCTACAGCAGCAACGAGCCGGGCATCGGGCCCCTCATGAGGGACATCAAGAACAAGATCTGCCAGGACTGCGACCTCGTGGCCCTGCTGGAGGACGACAGCGGCATGGAGGTGACGCTCTATTTTTTTTACTCCTGAGATGTTTATAGTAATATAAGAGGTTACAGGATTAGTTTAAAGCTTGTGCGTCCAAAAATGTCTGGCCTGGGAGTAGGACAACCAAATGACAAGATAAAAAAATATTCTGCTCCCACTTTTTATGTTTTTGTGTAACGTTTCAGCTGAAAACCCTTCCTCAGACGTTCTCATTTTTATCTTATAACAAGAGGTTATGCATGAAACTGCAGAAGCATTTCCCAACCCCAATTCTAATGCTTTTAAATTAAGAGTCTAATGAAAGTCTGAAGTTAGTAAGGACACCTACAAAATGTTGATTGGAAAATTTGTGTAAATACATACATGTACATACATTATACATTACACAGAAATGGTGCACTTGTTAACCCCTCCTTTCCCTTTTTCAGCTCCTTGTGAACAACAAGATCATCAGTCTGGATCTGTCTGTCGCAGAGGTGTACAAGAAGGTGTGGTGTCCAACCAATGAGGTAAGATCAGACGTACAGTATTGTGTCATGATTGTTTTGTGTATCTCCCTCTGTCTCCCTTTCTGCCAGCCAGTAGCCATGCAAACAGTATGCCTAGTTTATAGGTACACTGTGTAATATTTTAGCAGTTTCTTTCCAGAATTCATGCTGCCCATTCAAAAATGTTGAATTTTTCTTACCACCACCACCAAATTTTTAGTATTCATCATGACTGGGAAAAGAGCACTTTTCATACATGAGAAGGTGGATCTTCTCCATGTCTGCCATTTTGAATTTCCAGAAATAGACATTTTTTTAGGTGCAAAAGTTACCATACTTTTGTCATACTAATAAATAGTTTACTATTTAATAAATATTCATGGAAATATCAAATTTTGTAAATATAGCTGCAAGCAGCAATGCGGGGCCAAGCAGTAAACTTGCCAGAGCCGCCACGGCAACAGAAGGAACTGCAGCGCCCCCTTTGGTCCAAATCTCGCCAATGTTGGTGTGCATTCCTTGGACGAGAGTGTGATCACGTAAACCAAGTTTAGTTTGAATCCGTTGAAGAGCTGTCGAGATATGAGCTCACTTCCTGTTACCTACCTGTTGGTGGCGCTAGAGAGCTTGGGGGTCTGGATTTTTTTGTGGGAGGTCATGGGATGGACTAGAATGTGTGCAAAAAATCCTAACAGAAATTGACTAACGGTTGCTGAGATATGACCTCACTTCCTGTTTTGCCACCTTTATGACAATTTTGATTGGCTGTCACCGGCAAACGACAAGAGGTGTTCAAAATTCTTTCCTCTCCCCCCTCCCTCCCTTCTTCCCTCTCTGTCCCTCTCCCTCTCCCTCTCCCTCTCCCCCCTCCCTCTCCCTCTCCCTCTGTCTGTGTGTGTGTGAGGAGGGGGTGGGGGGTGTTGTGCAGGGGCTGGGGCAGTGGGGCTTGACCCCCTGCCGAGAATGGTGTCAGTGAACATGCGCAAGGGGAGCAGAGGAGACAGAGAGATGAGAAAAAATCCCTCCATTCTTTCCACAATTTTGAATGGCTGCTGTGAGCTGATAGTTTTTTCAATCGTTACGAAAATCCATACCTGGGTGCAACATGGTGTGAAGATAACCTGTGTACCAATATTTTGAAAATTGGGAGTAGGGTTCAAAAGATACAGGCAAAAATGTAGCTAAAATTTTGACCTGCTGGTGGCGCTACAGAGCTTGAGCTGGGGATTCGATTTTTTTGTGATAGGTCATGGGATGGACTACTATGTGTGTACAAAATCCCAGCCTAATTCAACAAACGGTTGCTGAGATATGACTTCACTTCCTGTTTCAATCAATCAATCAATCAATCAAGAGTTTATTGTCATTGTCAATTGTCAAAAAGGCAACGAAATTGTGTTTCGGGTACAATACTTAGTAGCAGCGTAAACTAATACAAAGTTTAGTACACCTGGGACGAACTGCGCTACTGCGCGCATCCACCTTCACAAATCTTGGTTTTAGACAAGTGTTAGACAACATTGGGTAAGGATGAGGAGAAAAAGATTCCATAGCTCCACATTGCAAACACAACATCAAGGTATAGACAAAAAACCTCATTATGGCTATAAGCAGTGGAGACGCAGACATTGTACAAAACCGGGGAGGGGGGGGGGGGGGGGGGGGGGGAGGGGGGTCAGAAAGCGCGGAGGAGGCGTTGAAGAGAGGGAGGGGTGGGCACTGGATAGCTTATCACCCCACTCTGAGCCATAGCTCAAACCGTCCCAGGGACGGCCTTGCACTGTCCCATAGCAAGTGAAAAACGTCTCCAGTGCCTGTGGTAGTTGAGGGAGGCAGAGAGTCCAGACATTGCTTGTCCTCCAAGGAGAGATAAGAGTCCTGACCTTGGTCAGGTCGCTGCAGCTGCAGCTGGGGCGCCAAAGCAAAATAAGATTTATGTTTGGGTTATTGCAGACATTCCTTTTACGATTCTGCGGTAATTCTCATGTGACTGGCCACACGTTTCACGTACAGCAGAATTTCGAGCAACCTATCTCCCAAACCGATCGATTCCATCTGGCGATCGTGCGCGACAAGTCCATCAATGCGGCGATCAATCGCTTCAAGGTGGCGATGTTCGGCCACAATCACTTCAGTCAATTTGTCCATCTGGCGCTGACCTGCCACAAAACCCTCCAAAGCGCGATTCACGACCACATTCTGTGCTCGAATCTCACTGCCCAACCGGTCAATTGAGCCGGACAGCCTGGGGCCCCTAATGGCTGCCCATACCTTTTGAGCAAATGCGGTACAGCAGTCCCAAGGATAATCCAATTCCCAAGGAACTTGCCACCAAGTAGCCGAAAGTGTAGACATCTTCTACGTCCTCAATGTTTAACGGAGCCAGACACATGACGTTCCACTTCCCCCACGAGTCCATCACATAGCCAGCCGCCGTCGTCCCATCAGGACAGTTGGGCTCCCCCGAACCCACTTTGATCTTCGAAAAGATGGTGTCAATTGCGTTGAAAGACCAGTTGACCAAATCCATTGTTAATTTCTTTTCAGGAGAACAGGACAGCGTGGAGTCTCAGCAGAAAATTAAAGTCAGACAAGACAGAGTGCAGCAGCCGGGGAAGAGATAGTGAGAGGAGGAGGGGAGAGGGGAAGGGAGGGGAAAAGAGAGCTCAGGAGCTCTGAAGAAACACGTCCGCCTCCTCCGAGAGCAGAACAAGTGTTTCACCACTTTTACAACAATTTTGATTGGCTGTCACGGCTAAACGATAAAAGATATCCAATATTCCTGAAGACCCCATGTGTAGCTCAGCCCAGAGATACTATATACCGAGTTTTGGGCGAATTGGTAAAAAATTGTGGGAGAAGTAGCATTTTTATTGAATTTCACAAAATTCAAAATGGCGGGAAAATTATCCTGGCGGAAAATGACGTCATAGGGTGCGCTGGATTCGTCTTGGCCCAAGGATTCCAGGGATACCAAGTTTATGAAAATTGGCCCAGCGGTTCAAAAGTTACAAGCAGAAATGTACCTGCAACTTTGACCTGCTGGTGGCGCTAGAGCGTTGGGGCTGGGGTCCTATAAATTGCTGTGGGTAATGTTGAGACTGCCCCGAATGTGTGTGCCAATTTACAGCATTTTCCTGCCTACGGTTCTATGGGCTGCCATAGACTTGCAGAGGGATAGGAATGGTGACTAGAGAATAATAATAATAATAATGAAGAAAACCTACTAACTCTATAGGGGCCTTCGCCAGCTTCGCTGCTTGGCCCCTAATAAGCAGCGGTTTCAATGAGCAACATAGTTGCGATACCTATACTGGCCACCATCCTACACAGTGCACCTTGAAGTCTCCAACTAAGGTTGTTGTGTTGATGGTGATAGGAAAGCATTGAGCAAGCATGAGACCAGTGTGTGTTTGTCTTGTAGGGAGAGCCGATGAGGATCATTTACAGGATGAGAGGGCTGCTGGGAGACGCAACGGAGGAGTTCATCGAGTCCCTTGACTCAACCACAGGTAGGCAGCATGCTAGCCAGGCCGTGCCCTCCTAGTGACGCAACACATTCAGCGCTGCTCCTAGTCAGGCCAAGAGCAATACAAATATCATTTCTGAGCTCCCGAAAAATCGGGAACTCCTCCCACTTTGTCAGAAAGCATACAATCATTAGCAAACTAAGGGATGCGGGTCAGCCATGCCATTTGGTGAAATGTTAATTGTTATGCTCTTGGTCAGACCAAGTCTTGGAAGAGATTTGAAAGTCGATGATAATCAGGCTAGCAGCATGCACAGCCTGACAATCAAGTCTGATTTGGATATGATCAGCTGTGTGATACTGAAGACGTAATTATTGTTTTTGATTAATACTTGTGAATGTGTGGGAGCAGTCGTGGTCTAGTGGCTAAGGAGATGAGCTTTAGATCAGAGGGTTGCAGGTTCGAATCCCGCCCTTCTTCCACACTCTATCTCACTCTATGGCTGAGGTGCCCTTGAGCAAGACACCAAACCCCCCCACTGCTCCAGGGACTGTAACCAATACCCTGCACTGATCTATGTAATAATTCAAGAAACATCTGTCTGTATCTCCGCGATGTATGTCTGTGACACGCATAACTAAAATGTAATAACTAAATGTGTGAATGTCGTCCTTTTAGATGAAGAGGAGGATGAGGAGGAGGTGTACAAGATGGCGGGCGTGATGGCCCAGTGCGGAGGTCTGCAGTGCATGCTCAATCGCCTGTCTGGAATTAAGGACTTCAAACAGGGCAGACACCTGCTCACGGTGAGAGAGGAGCGCACTAGCGGAAGACATGATACTATTATAATGGGCATATCATCAATTATAAGCCACTTCCCTGCTGATGCGCTGTTAGCAGTGCTCCACCTGCCTTAACCCATTAAAACCCCACGGGATTGAAAAAGGTTTACAGAATTGTGAAGGCAAATACGCACAGATGCTGCTGCCGGTTTCAATGAGTTTAAATAAGTCATCACAGTGTTAGAGAAGAGATGCCATTATTATGGGCATGTCATCAATTAAAGGCCACTTCCCTGCTGATGCGCTGTTAGCAATGCTCCACCTGCTTTAACCCATTAAGACCCAACCGGTTTTAAAAAAAGTTAACAGAATTGTGAACACTGTGAAGGCAAATACGCAGATATGCTGCTGCTGGTCTCAATGGTGTTAAAGAAGGTCATCACAGTGTGAATGAACTGCTCCTATAATTTTTTTGGCTAGGGAGAGGCCAAATCAGATCACTATGTTATATGTTAACATGTTGAGTTTTAGATGTCACATTCTTTTAAAGTGATACTGTCCCATTTTTAGAAATAAGCTTACTTTACACCTCCACTTGAGTTAAATAATAGTACTTCCAACCGATTTCTAGTTATGGCAGTGCACATTTTACCTCCAAGCTAACAGTTAACATTGAGTCCTATGAGACCAGTTAGCCACGAGCTGGTCTCTTAGGACTCAATGTTAACTGCTAGCATGGAGGTAACATTTGCACTGCCATACCCAGAGAACGGTTGAAAGTACAGGAGAACGGTAAAACCCTATTATTTAACTCAAGGGGAGGTGTAAAATAAGCTTATTTCCAAAAACGGGAGAGTATCACTTTAAGAACACTTAGCAGAACTGCACTTCTACCTAACATTATTGTGCACTGTGCTTCTTGTATTATTGGTGTTAAAGTCTATACTGTTTCCCTCTAATCCCCAGGTGCTGCTGAAGTTGTTTAGTTACTGTGTGAAAGTGAAGATCAACAGACAGCAGCTGGTCAGGCCCGAGATGAATACACTAAACGTCATGCTGGGCACCCTAAACCTGGTACGTACAGTCCATTAGTTCACTCATTACTAGGGCTAAATCATTGGGGAGGGCAGTGGGCAGGGCACATGATGGTACGGGGCCATTTTGAAATGGGCTGGGCTTAATACGGTGGTTATCACTTGCATAAAATAATAGATAACGTTACAGATAAAAATACAAGATATGTGTGGAATTTGCGCAAGCAGCATAATATATTATTGAAGATGCATAACTGGAATGCGTATAGTCTGGGCAGACTGTAAAACGTGCTTGACACAGACTGTAAAATGTGCTTATCTGGGTTGTTAAGATGTATATGACTGCAGTTTTACAGTTAATGATAGGCTGCTTTAAACATCCTTCAGTCTAAGTTGTTTACAACATGCATTCCAGTTGCCTGGTTACCACCAGACCTAATCACAAATGATCAGAACGATTATGTAGAACTGAATGCAGTATGGGACTTCCAAGGCTAGCATTCCAGCAGAGTGGGTTTCATTCCGTCCAGTTCAAGTCAAGTCTCCTCTCAGTTGTTTACTCCAAAACGTATGGTTAGGGTGCCTTTTCAAACATTGCACAGTGTCATCCCTCTGTTTTTCAATTAATGTGGATGCTATTTTTTATTATCTTGGGATAACAGCCAGGCTAATGTCCTGTCTGCCTTCTGTCTGAAAACACTACAACACTATATATACACACTTGTAACAATTAAGGTATCTAAGCCAAACCTGCCTCGACTCAAGTCCAAAAGTCTAGTCCACAAAATGTACTTAAATTACAAATGTATTCAATTATTTTGTGTGTGTGTGTGTGTGTGTGTCCGTGCACTCGTCTGTGTCTGTGTGTGTGTGTGTATGTGTGTGCGTGCGTGCGTGCGTGTGTGTCCGTGTGTCCGTGTCCGTGTCCGTGTCCAGGCGCTGGTGGCAGAGCAGGAGAGTAAGGACAGCGGTGGAGCCTCGATAGCAGAGCAGGTCCTCAGCATCATGGAGATTATCCTGGACGAGGCCAACGCAGAGACCGTCTCCGAAGACAAGGTGAGGGAGAGAATTTTTTTGGCTTGTAAAAGGCCAGGTCAGGTCACCATGTTGTACGTTGTCCAAAAATAATTGTGTTTATATGTGGAGCTTTGGAAGTCATGTTGTATCGTGACTACACCTCATGCTACTGAATGTCCATAACATGTCTCTGGACCTAACATTATTCTGCACTATGGATGCCTGCTCATTAACGGCCAGATGAAACGGCCCAATTGCTGTTTGTTTACGTTTCCTTTTTCGTGACTGAGCACGTCTTTTCCTCTGTGTCTCCCAGGGTAACCTTCTCCTGACGGGCGATAAGGACCAGCTGGTGATGCTGCTGGACCAGATCAACACTCCGTTTGTGCGCTCCAACCCCAGCGTGCTGCAGGGTCTTCTCCGCATCATCCCCTACCTGTCCTTCGGAGAGCACGAGAAAATGCACATACTGGTTGAACGCTTTAAGCCCTGCTGCAGCTTTGACAAGTACGCTCGGCTTTTACGCACACTTTTCTCTCCTTCAACCTTGTGCTTTTTCTTATTTTTTTGTTTTGGTTTTCTTTTTGTTTTTTTGTGTGTTATTACTTCTGTGCGTGCGTGTGTTTCATATATTTTTATGGGCTTGTTGCCTATATTTGCCTATGTTGTGGATAGGACAGTGACGAGAGAAAGATGGGTTAGATTTGGGTAATTAGGACCCTGGCCGGATTCAAACCTGGTCCCCATGGGCATGCAAGCCCAAGGACATCTCGTTTTTTATGTCATGTAATTGAAACTGAAGTCCATTTACCACTTACCCATACAGGCAGCAAATTGTGAATAGGGAGATACTGTGCAGAGAAACTGTGTATAGGAAACGCGCAGAGAAAGTGTATAGAGAATGGCCCCTTCAGAGAGTAGTGATAGAGTACAGTCTTTGTGAAAGTCTTAAGAAGTGACAGTGTTGCCGTGAAGAATGTGTAATGTATTGCCTCTGTGCACTTCCAAAACAGGAGATTGCTGTAACTGGGTCATCTACCCCTCTGAATAATTATGCTAATTTAGATGAGCAGGTTTAGCAACAAGATGGTGCATACACATGGAAGGGTTTTTTACTTTCTGAAGCTGTACTTGGTAACCGCATACTTATCCCTATCCCCTTTTTAGCAACACTAAATAATTTGTTCAAAATTATAATAATACATTACTTAGACACTCCAGTTTTTTTCCCTCAGCCCTTCATAGACTAAAATTGCAGGTTTGCATAAGCGTGTCGCCTTTCTGTAGCTTGGGGGGTCAGAGGCATTTCACTTCCAACTTCGTGGGACTTCAGTATTCCTTCATTCCCCTTAAAACATAATCCCTTGATGACCTTGATGGCCTTTATTGTCATCGAAACGGTAATGGCCGATACCTGTTACTGAAGACTCTGTAATGCCATAGCCATATATGAGGACCAGTGTCACATTGGCAGGGGTTCTGTAGAAAAGTTTGTTATGAATGCAGTGGAACAGAACAGGTTTAAGAGGACTTCCGACATTGATCTGATATTTGTGGTGCGATATTGTCTTTGGAAAATATTCTGCTTCATTAGGGCTCCCCAGCTCAAACATAAGGTTGAGAACCCCTTGTGTAGTTTACCTATTTCAGCAAAGTGTGAATGTCTGGCCGCTCTGCACACAGAAGCTACTGACCAATCCAAATGACCCTATCCCTCTGGTGTCTCTGATGTCCTCCTCACCATCTTCTGTCTTGTTCTTCTCAGGTACGATGAGGAGCACAGTGCGGATGACAAGGTCTTCCTGGACTGCTTCTGTAAGATTGCAGCCGGCATCAAGAACAACAGCAACGGCCACCAGCTCAAAGACCTCATCCTGCAGAAGGGGATCACGCAGAGTGCCCTAGACTACATGAAGAAACATATCCCCAGCGCCAAAAAGTAGGAGAAAAGTAGTATACTCTTAGTATTTTACTTCTAATAGACGTAATATTCTGCTTTTTTATTTCTTTATTTTTTATTCTTTTTTTTATTGAACAATCAAACAAACAAACAAAAAACAAACAAACAACGACAGAAAAAAAGAGTACATCATACAGACCAGGCATCCAAACAACAAAAAGACAAAGAATCACACAAGTAGTGCCCCCTCCCCGAACCTCCCATTCCTCCCACAGTTTCCCAAACTTCCCCATTTGCAGTCTGTGTGAAAAAGTGATTCTTTCCATCAAATATACATCACTGACCACGTCAGTCTACTCTGCCACAGTGGGTATGTCTGGTTGTAACCAGTGCAATATTCTGTTTTTTTCAGCATGCTAATTACACTATAGGAATGGAGTTCCCTGTTCTTAGTTTGACAGAGGGACATGGGTGTTAAAGAATGGTTGAAGGAAATTCTAAGTGTTGACCGAATTCAGTCCTTCCCACTAGATGGATGAAATCTAAGCTGATCATTTGTATTTGATTCCAAGTGTATGACAGACAGGGTTTGACCGAATGTTGTGAATGTTTTTCTGTCTAGTTTGGATGCAGACGTGTGGAAGAAGTTCCTGTCCAGACCTGCCTTGCCCTTCATCCTCAGACTGCTCCGTGGTCTAGCCACACAACACCCGCCCACACAGGTAATGCAGCACTTTGGCCTTTACCAAAGGCAATTGAACCTGCCACTCAAAGTTAATCGGGTGCAGTTGCACCTGCTTTGTGAAGACCTTTCCCTGGAGAAAAAACACCCAAAATGGTAAAAGAAATTCTGGCACTGCAGGGTTGTATGATTGAAAATGGATGGCATGGCATCCAATGAATTAAATGGCCTGTCCAATCTCCGCCCTGCAGATGCTGATCGGGACGGACTCCATCAGCAACCTGCACAAGCTGGAGCAGGTGTCGAGCGACGAGGGCATCGGCACGCTGGCCGAAAACCTCCTGGAGGCGCTGCGGGAGCACGCCGACGTCAACCTAAAGATCGACGCGGCGCGGCGGGAGACGCGGGCCGAGAAGAAGCGCATGGCCATGGCCATGAGGCAGAAGGCCCTCGGCACTCTGGGGATGACGGTAGGATACGATATGATATGATACAATACGATAATGTCGCCCCAGGGGGTGTTTTGGAGCTGTAGGTGGCCTTGAGAAGAATACGGCTGAGAGGGGGCGGTGCTTAGTTTGCCATTGGGGGGATTAGTGCCTTTGATTTTGATAACTGGCGGTCTTAATGTTGTCAGTCTTATGATGATGCCTAGGGGGCATTTCTTCCAGAAAGGTTGAGAACCACTGCAATAGGACATAATTGTCAGTTTTCACTGAAATTCATTTAGCATTCCCTGAGCATCCAAGACTCGTTCAATAAAGGAAATACACATAACATCATAAGACTATTGCACATATGCCATGCATATGGAGCATAAGCACCAGCTGACAAAAACAGGAAATGGGGCCTAGGACTGGTACCCAGGACAACGGCACCGTGACATAAGCAGCAGCATCCATCCACTTCCTCAAGGTTGATGGTATTCAGTCTCAGTGCCTGATTTCAGGCTTTTACAGTTTGTTTGCGAGAGGAAAATATTAGGTCATTGGGTTTTTCTTATTTCAAAAAGAGTTCCGGATCAGGCTTAGGATTTTCTTCCACTATCAGACCTACATTCTATAATGAGCTGCCGTTACCATTGGCTGGTAGAAAGCCATTATAATTTTGTAAGCAGTGTTTGCTTTAACACAGTCCATGCATGTGCACCTGCGCCATGATATACAAAGAAGAGTCTCGATTCAATAAAATGGAAATAAAGGGATCTCAGGAATTATGGTTTATTGGGAATTAGGTGTGCGACCATAGGCTACTCCCAACATTTTCTAGTTAAATAGTAGTTGTAGCATAGTAGCAGGACATAATTTTATGGCTGAAATTATCCGAATCCTTTACATTGGCACGATTTCAGTCATAAAAGTATTTTCTGCCTTGCTCTGGGCATGATAAGATAAGCCTCCATAGCAGAGGGGAATAATCCATTTTGAGTATTTATGTCTTCTTATCTGAAAGCTCTGGGTTAATGCCACATGCCAAAGCAGGTCACATCCATAACGCAACCCTGTAATGTGAACAGCTGTTTCAAGTGGGGCACATCTCTAAGGCTCGGCTCAGTAGATGAAGATCATTACATCCATAATACATTAGCAGAGAATACTGCAGACGGCACTTCCTTATAATGCATTAGTGTTTTGAATTAGCAGAAATTAAATTTCGGGCAGAAATAGAAGCAGAATTAAGCCTTTGTGATGCCCTGGATCCTGTTCCTGTTCAAAAAATTACAAAAAATAAAAATAAAACATTCACCTCAGACTTGTAAATGTATACCGTAATCAGTGTGCACAGTAAGTGTAGAACTAATGTGGTGCCCTGGTGTGTTGTGTTTCAGACCAATGAGAAGGGCCAGGTGGTGACGAAGACGTCGCTGCTGAAGCAGATGGAGGAGCTGATCGAGGAGCCTGGCCTCACCTGCTGCATCTGCAGGGAGGGCTACAAGTTCCAGGTACACCAACATGCTACCACAGCACTCACTATGGGGCTCATGGATACATGCAGACAGCACTCATTACATGTCCGGCCTCACCTGCTCCATCTGCAGGGAGGGACACAAGTTCCTGGTACAGTACCACACAACCATAGCACACCTTACAAGACAAAACTCACCTGCTACAGGGTGTAATTCCAGTTCCAGATTATAACACTACTTTGCTAGCCATTGGAGTTAGATATGCATGTGTACCCTGAAAGCAGCCATGACTGCTTACTGTCTGTATACCCTGCTTTGTAAGGTTGGTATGTGGGAATCGGTACACCTGCCGGCGCTGTGTTTGTGCTGATAAGGTATCAGCTTGGACTTGAACTTTGGCTGCGTCCTGGTTTTCCAACAGTTTAGTGTTTAGTGTTTGGTTCACTCTCAGGTTTTAATAGTTTTGTTCATGCCTATTTGCCCATTAACTATGCCGTGCTTTTCTCAGATTTTAGTGTTCAGTGGGGTTTCTTTTTGACCATAAATGTCTCTTGTTTCTCCCCATAAATTCCATCCTGATTTAGTACAGTTTATTGTTTTGTGTTTCCCTTTGCTCATAAATGTGTGTTGTCGTGTCGTGTTGTGTTGTGGTTTTCCTCTGCAGCCCACGAAGGTGTTGGGGATTTATACGTTCACGAAGCGTGTGGCCTTGGAGGAGTTTGAAAACAAGCCCCGCAAGCAGCAGGGCTACAGCACTGTCTCGCACTTTAACATAGTCCACTACGACTGTCACCTCGCTGCTGTCAGGTATACACACACACCACGCACGCGCACACACACACACACACACACACACACACACAAACAGAGTATATGCCTGCACTTAAACATGGTCCAACTACGACTGTCATTTCTTTGCTGTCAGGTGCGCACACACACAAACTCAGGCCCACACAGACAGAGGCAGATAGACACAGAGACACACCCCACACACAATTCACTTCAGTCCGAGTTCAAGGGGAAATTTATTCGTCCATCAATTCAGGGGTCCCAGGCAGCATCACATTTCTCATAAAATATATGATGTTAAAACAAAATATGACACACCACAATGCAGACATAAACAATGAATGGCAGCATTTGTAACACAGTGTTCTGTCCCCTTTTCCTGCCTCTATCCATCTCAAACTCACCATCTCTCTGCCTCTTTCCATCTGTCTACCTATCGATCTACCCATTACCCATCTTTCTTTCTTTCTTTCTTCCTTCCTTTCTGTCTCTATCTGCCCCCCCCCTCTCTCCTTCCCTCTCCCTCTCTCCCCCCTCTCTCTCTCTCCTTCTCATCCCTCGGTCTCTCTCCCCCTCGTCCCTCCGTCTCCCCATAGGCTGGCACGTGGGCGCGAGGAGTGGGAGAGCGCCGCCCTACAGAATGCCAACACCAAGTGCAATGGCCTCCTCCCCGTGTGGGGGCCTCACGTTCCCGAATCAGCCTTCGCCACCTGCCTGGCAAGGTACTGGACTGCACCGGGTGACCCTAATGTTGTGGAGTTTAGCAGCAGGGTTTATTATCAAGTAATCTTGTGTCTTGCAGACTTAATCATTTCTCAATACTTTTTCAACTTTAATACTTTAATGCTCTTTGCTGGTCAAGGGAGACATTCCTTCTGTGTGCTTGTTAGTTAGTGAGTGAGTGAGGGCTTGTACTGTATGCATGCACAAGTGGGTGTGTGTTTATACTGGTGTTTCTCAACGGGGGCGGTACAGCCCCCCAGGGGGATTCGGGGAGCTCTTGGGGGGGCATTGAGAAGGATACAGGATACAGGGGCCGGTGCTTAGTTGCCATTGGGGGGCATTAGACCATTTAATTTTGTTATAATAAAGGGGTGTTGTCAGGCTTATGATGAGGCCAAGGGGGCGTTTGTTCAAAAAAGGTTGAGAACCACTGGTTTATAGGAATGCACCTGTGCATGCGTGCGTGCGTGCGTGCGTGTGTGTGTGTGTGTGTGTGTGTGTGTGTGTGTGTGTGTGTGTGTGTGTGTGTGTGTGTGTGTGTGTGTGTGTGTGTGTGTGTGTGTGTGTGTGTGTGTGTGTGTGTGTGAGAGAGATTTCCCTCGTCGTGTACTGAAGTTTTCGCTCCCCTCCCCCTTCCCCTCCGGCCAGGCACAACACATATCTGCAGGAGTGCACGGGGCAGCGGGAGCCCACGTACCAGCTGAACATCCACGACACCAAGCTGCTGTTCCTGCGCTTCGCCATGGAGCAGTCCTTCAGCGTGGACACGGGCGGCGGAGGCAGGGAGAGCAACATCCACCTCATCCCCTACATCATACACACCGTGCTCTACGTACTCAACACGTATGTACTGTAGACACACACACACACACACACACACACACACACACACACACACACACACACACACACACCTCATCCCCTACATCATACACACCGTGCTCTACGTACTCAACACGTATGTACTGTAGACACACACACACACACACACACACACACACACCTCATCCTCTACATCATACACAAAGTGCTCTACGTACTCAACACGTATGTACTGTAAACACACACACACACACACACACACACACACACACACACACACACACACACACACACACAGCAAGAGACTCACACGCACTCATGCACCCCCTTATGGCAGGCCGCGCACCGCCAAGGGTGCACGCACCCCACTTTGGGAAACCCTGCACTACATCATAACACAGTGCTCTACATACTCAACACGTATGTAGTATTGTAGAGAGGTACACGAGCGCACACACACACACACACACACACACACACACACACACACACACACACACACACACACCTCATCCCCTACATCATACACACAGTGCTCTACGTACTCAACACATATGTTTACACACACACACACACACACACACACACACACACACACACACACACACACACACACACACACACACACACACTCATTCCCTACATCATAAACACAGTAGTACTCAACAACCTCCACGCTTTTTACATTCACATACATACATGCATACATACATACATACATACATACATACATACATACATACATACATACATACATACATACATACATACATACATACATACATACATACATACATACATACACACACACACACACACACATACATACATACATACATACATACATACATACACACACACACACATACATACATACATACATACATACATACATACATGTATACATACATACATACATACATTAGGGGACCAGCTGAATTTAAAAACATGGGTACAGGGTTTAGAGCTTCAAATAGATTGAACTGTCGCTTTAAAGATGTGCCTCGTGGGAAGTCACCCCATAGCTATTCAAATAGAGATGAGATACAATCGTCCCTGCACTACCACTGAAGGCCACTGAGTGGAGGATTGGGGTATTTTGGGTTTACAATGCAGGTGGCATCTACCTTAAGTGCACATGCAGCATTGTGAAACACAATATGTCTGTATGGGGGGTGGTGTGTGTGTGCACGTGTGTGTGTGTGTGCACGTGTGTGTGTGCGCATGTGTGTGTGTGTGTGTGCGTGCGTGCGTGCGTGCGTGTTGGGGGGGGGAGAGGTACCGTCGGACCAGGTGGCCTATGGTTGGCAACTGTTCAGTTTTATTTTTTGGTCCTTTAATGAGAATATGAGCCAGTGGCTTTTCTTAAATGTGGCTGGGCGTGCTGTCGATACTCATGCATTTTAAATGGGCCAAAGTAGGGGGGGCCTCTCTGGAGGAACGCTGTCCTGATGTCTTAGTACTTTTTAATGAGGATGAGGAAAACATACTGAGAATAGAATACAGATTCTTTCTGTAGACTAACTGTAATTTAATGTGACCTTGTGTTGTTGTGTGTTTATTCATGTGTATGTCGAAACATCCTTGTCTGTGTCTTGGCTTTTGTGTTTGTGTCCATCTGTGTCTTGTCTTTCTGCCTTTTGTGCGTTGATCTTTCTGTGTATTTGTGTTGTGTGCTGTGTTTGTGTCGTCCGGTTTGTGTCTATATGTGCGTCTCTTTCCCTCTGAGTGTCTTGAGACTCCGCTTCTTTTTCTGCATGTCTGTTTGTCATCTGCACACGCACACACGCGGGCGTGCGTGCGCGCGCGCGCGCGCGCACACACACGCACACGCACACACACACACACGCACACACACAAACAAACACACCCTTCTCCATCGTCATCCCTGTCTGTCTCTTGGTTTCTGTCCTAGTGTTTAATCACTGACTGACTCTGTGTTTCCTCTTCCTCTCTCCGCAGCACGCGGGCGACGTCGCGCGAGGAGAAGAACCTGCAGAGCTTCCTGGAGCAGCCGTGTGAGAAGTGGGTGGAGAGCTCGTACGAGGTGGACGGCCCGCACTACTTCACCGTGCTGGCCATGCACATCCTGCCGCCCGAGCGTTGGCGGACCTCGCGCCTCGACTTCCTCCGGCGCCTGCTGCTCACCTCGCACGCACGCAAGGTCTCACCCGGCGGGGCCAACAAGTGAGTGGTGTACACACACACACACACACACACACACACACACACACACACTAGGGCTTTGACTTGTGCCCCAAAATCATAGTCGAAGTTCGTTTCTAAATTAAAAACGATATTCGAATATATTCGAATATTTATCCATATTTTTTACCATTAAAATTGCCCCAGTTAGACCTGATGTCAAGCTGAAGTTGTTCTTTCCCCCAGTCAGTGACTAGTAAAAGGCTATTCCAACCAGAGATGTAGCCTAATGGCCCATTAACAACATGCATTCAACCAGCCATTATTGTTTAGCAATCGTTCAGCACTTATAAGAAGACGGTAGGCTACTTAGAGGTGTGAATGCAGATTAAGACATGGCAAAGCTAGCAGCCATGTCAAACTTGTAGCCCAAGTTAAAATTTGAATTGGATCATATGGGAATCATGAGAATTGAGCACACAGCACCAATATCAACAAATATGTATTTATTTTCTATCACTAATGACGGACATTTAGGTAGTGTGCTTGTAGGTCCAGGTAAGATGACTGCCTCGTCTAAAAACGAACATTACACAAACTAGCAGTGCGCTAAAAACATGCTAAAAGCGTGCTAACAAAATCATCACCTGGAGTCTGCCTGATCTGACACCCAGACCAACGAAACTAATTTGGTCAAAATCCAAAAAACAAGAAGTTATTATCTTACTCTTGGCGTAATCACAGGTACTTGTGGGTTGAATCACATAATTCCAGAAACTCGTCAACAACTCCAGAAAGTAATGTGATGATGCTTTGTTTATTAACTGTAGCCATTCACTTGAATGGAACTCTGCAGCACTCATCTGCTTGTTAATGCGGACTCTGGGGGAGACTGCCTGCCGCAAGTGTCCTGCTACGGAACACAGAGAGATGAGCCACGCACGCGACTCTCCTCAACACAGCTGTAGTGATTAACCAGCCATGGAAAAAAATAAATTGAGACTGTGAATTACGATGTTTACAAGGAAATAATTTTAATCAATAACAATGAAATACCCAAAAAAGCAATACCCATGTCAGATTCGAATATTAATGGCCAATTAATATTCGTTCGAATGTCTCGAATTTTCTTAACATTCGACTTATATTCGAATATCGAATATCGAAGTCAAAGGCTTAACACACACACACACACACACACACACACACACACACACACACACACACACACACACACACACACACACACACACACACACACACATTCTCTTGTCTCAATCCTGGTGGGCTTCTCATCTCGATGTCCCGACATGATTGTTGCTCACACATTACTTCTTTATTTGGATTGACAGATAGACGTTTATCATAGCACAAGCCGAATTTCGTAGGAGTTTACAGAAAACTAAAAGAAACTGCTCACTGAGTGTCCTAAGGATACATGTGGCACCTCCGTCTCCAAATGAAGAGGCTCCCAATTATGCTGGATACTTATGCTGATACTACTTTATCTTTTTGCCTGTTGTTTAGGGAGAGAGAGACACACACACACACACACACACACACACACACACACACACACACACACACACACACACACACACACACACGATTTCTTGACCTCCATGCTAGTGGTGTCAACAATAATCGATTCGGCAATGCAATGCAATGCGGGGCATGGACAATTCAATTCAATGCGGCAAGTTCCAGAATCGATGCAGCACATTTTTTTAAGTTTCATGCGTGGATATTTCAGGAGCAAATGAATGTTAAATTAAATAAAAGCGCTTCAAAGCATTGAAAACAGCAAGACTGATACAGAAAACAGCCAATAAAATGTTGATCAGTATCTGACTATTTGAATTGCCTCATTATGACTGATGAAACATTTGCTTTGCTTTCAGTAGAAATGTATGCATTGCAATGCATTGTACAAGCGGATTCCAAAAAAGTTGGGACACTTTGTATTTTGTGAATAAAATCGAAATGCCGGCAATTTCAAAACATTCAATATGTTAATAAGGTAGAGCATTATGTGCAGACAACATATCAGTTGTTAAAATCAAGCAGAATTATTGTTTTGAATTAATTATGTCATCATTTAAAATTTGACCCATGCAACAAATCTCAAAAAAGTTGGGACAGGGCCAAAACATGTTGTAATAGTGGGATAATTCTAAAAATAACACAGGGAAGAATATTTTAAAAGGAACTATATTGACTGCCAGCATGAATGCACAAATAAAATACCATCACAGAGAGGCTGTGGCACGCAGTAGCGAAGATTTTGAGGGACTAATTACTTATCTATTACACAGAAAGGTTGAATTATCAAAATTGCAGGCATATAAGGCCAATTTCCGTAATTTAGAGCTCTGTGTAATCATTGTATGAGTTATGAGATCATGACATATTTGTCGACAACAAGCAAACTATGACACTTCAACAATGACAGCTCTCGAAAAAATGACCATAAACACAACACTTGATAAATGCACATGATGCAGACATTAAACAGTGTTGCATGCGACAAAGCTCATTCTAGATGGACCTAAGAGACATGTGAAACTGTCCTCTGATTACAGAATGGAAAATATTGCATCCTTTTTTAAAATAATGGAGTCATGCACCCTCCAGGTTATATAGAAAATTAATACTTCAGCTTGATTTAGTGGTCAGTCTGAAATACAGCATATGATGGTAAGGGGGTGCAGAGGTTCCTTGGTTATGGTCTTCTTACTCATGTAGAGCATTAAAATAAACGCTGAATAATATATACAGACTTTAAACAGCATACATAGCTACCAAGGCATTATGTTTTGGAGCACCTCCTTTAGATATTGCCCCATAATGGTGGCAAATTTCAATCTCTACTATGTTCCAACAGTGTGGTTCCATCATAAGAGTAAACGGGTCACAAAATAGTTTTCTTGCAGACAGGATATGCCACATATTAAGCATAACAAGAATGTAAACAAGTTGAAGAACACACCTATCAGTTGAGCTGCTGAAATCATGTCTCACACATCAAAATACCTAATTTTTTAATAAAATGATGCTATCAGTCAAAGTATTTAACTGTTCAGTCTCATCCCTTGTGTTGTGTTTAGTTTTATCCAATATAAAAAGCTTTTTATTGGCCCTGTCCCAACTTTTTTGGGATTTGCTGCAAGGGTGAAATTTTAAATGATGACAATCACCTCAAAACAATATTTCTACTTGACTTGAACAACTGATATGTTGTCTGTACATAATGTTCTACCTTATTAACATATTGAATGTTTTGAAAATGCCAGCATTTTGATTTTATTCACAAAATACAAACTGTCCCAACTTTTTTGGAATCCGCTTTGTAGAATCGAATCGAATCTAATCCCTCCCTCCCGGATCGGAATCCAATCGTGAGGGCAGTGCCAATGCACACCACTACTCCATGCACAACTTGTACATGAATCCCAAACAGTGACTTGAATCTTTTTAAGATCCTTCATTATGTGAAGTTGGGGACGACAAGTGATTGTGGCACATGTAGACTCAAACTCATGCACACATGCACGCATGCAGACACACGGGAGGCACATGCTCAACGTCTTAAACAAGTTGCAAACTAGTAACTCTCTCTCTCACACTCACACACACCTACTCATGCCGTCCAGGTCTCACTTGTAGGAACCAATAAATGAGTGGCCCAGTGTCCCAATGTGCTACCATGTCAGCAATAAGGTAATAGGTGCCTGACAAAGAACCGCAAATGAGAAGACAAGACGTACAGACTGTTTTTGCTCCAAAGGGTTATTAATGGGGACAGAAAAACTAGAAAAACACTACTTGTCTTTGTCAAGTCAATATACAGCCCAATCCACATGCCACCAGGCAAACCCTCCATTCTTTCGGCTTTTTTCATTTTTGACATTCAAAGGTGAATGTTAATCCTCGCCCGAGGCCGCAGTAGTGCACTTAACCCAATTTTTTTTTTATTTCTGTCCTGACTAACTCCATAATTGGTAACTGTGAACAAGCTAGTTTGACAGCATTTTGTTTCCACCCACGATTCATAAGAAAAACACAACCGTGATTGTTCCATTAACTCAAAGAGGATAAACAAATCGGTTCCCTGTTTTCTCTGTGTGATTGACCTCTCCTCCCGCATATTTGCCCTCTGACTTGAGAGTAGCAGGGGCCGAGCGGCTCGGTAATGAGGGCTCTTTTGTCTTGTCAGATTGGTTTAGCTTTGTTTCGCCCTCTCGTGAAAGAAGGGCTGCAGAATCGTTTGTCGCGGGGTACTCTGTTCATCAAACAAGACTAAGTAGTTCTTTGGCCATTGGAGTAGGAATGGTCTCTTATAGTCAAACTACTTAGAGAGCATGCCACTCCAGAATCAGTAGAGGCCTTGCAGAGCAGGGTTTGAAAATATTACTACTACTGCACTACAGTATTGCTTTAACCCATCTTAGCCTAAGCCCTTTTTGGGAAAGGGTGCCCTTTGCCTATTAAATCCTAAATATCTCAACCTCTAAAGCACATACAAACATGAAATCAGTTGCATTTAAAAGCTAGGACCCTCATTTTGGATTAGAATGTGTTCATTCAGCTCTAACATACTAACATGTTTAAAGAAAAACCCTCAAATCTCAAGAACCTAAATGCAGTGTATATGTGTCTCCAGGCTACAATGGGTTAAGGATGTTGTTCACTTTTCATTCCTGGGACATTTTGTGCCTTTTTGGTAATACCGTGAATCCCATCTAACTTAGGAGAATTTTACAAAGGCGATTTTAGGGATTTAGCGGCAAAACATTGTTCATAGTATCTTGGTGAACACAATAAAAACACTGTTTGCTGATCTCTGTTGTAATGCTTTGTTCTTTGCTAATGTTTTAATCTCTGTGCCCAGGCTCACGGACAAAGCTGTGAAGGAATATGCAGTTTACCGCTCGCCGCTTCTTTTCTGGGGTCTGGTGGATCTCATCTATGACATGTTCAGGGTAAGAGTCTTGATGTAAACATAGCATGTAGCTACCCTAAGCATCAATTGACTGTCAAATAATATTTTCGTTATTGTCATTGATTTTCAAATTGTGTCTTTGCAACAACAACAAAAAAACACAAAAAATGGTCACATTCCTGGATAATATTTATTGGCCATCAATTGTATGTTCAGTTCTGGGGAGCAGCCAGAAATTTTGGGCCATTTAAAGTCCCATGCCAATGCCTTAGTCATCATCATCATCAACACCATAATCATCATGTCCGCTCGTCCCATGTCTCTCCCCCAACAGAAAGTGCCCACCAGTAACACGGAGGGAGGCTGGTCCTTCTCGTTGGCGGAGTATGTGCGGCACAACGACATGCCCATCTACGAGGCGTCGGAGCGGGTACTCAGGGCCTTCCAGGACGAGTTAATGCCTGCTGAATCTTTCCCAGAGTTCCTGGATGTAGTAGGTCAGTGGAACATGCTGTTAATGTAAAAAAAAAAAAAAAAAAAAAGCACTGGAAACGGAAACTCTGAAACACTGAAATCTGTATGTTGAGAGCCCTTTCTTGTGGGTCATAACACACATTCACACACACACACACACACACACACACACACACACACACACTCACACACACACACACACACACACACACACGTACACACACACACACACACACACACACACACACACACACACACACACACACAGACACACACACACACACACACACACACACACACACACACACACACACACACACACACACACGACATTCACACACAAGACATTCACACACAAATGACACACTTAATAAATAATGTATATACAAGTACCCCTTTTCAGTTATGCATAAGTATTTGTAGTCCACTGACAATGTATTGTATCAGTAAGTAATTGCTTCATGTATTATTGAAGCATCAGCTCAGTGAACAGCTGTCACTGCTCTCTCCCTCAACAAGGTGAGGAAAGTAATGACCCATGACCTGCAGAATGTGTTGATCTTTCATTAACAATTAACTTCAGCCATTGTTGACCACCTCATGACTGCAGTGTTATGTAATTCCAATGGCTGGAGCTGAGTGGTTACCTTCAAGTACATGATGGTTCTCTAGTTCTCATTCTGCTGCATGCAGGGCACGGAGATTAGTACAATTCCACTATTATCAAGACCTACAAAGAAGCACAACACGTAATGCTGCACAGTATACAAAATCGCTACACAGTGATAACAGAAACACAACACAAATCATGACCATCAGTATATTGCACAAAGCGGGTGTGAGCTAGCCAGGCCATACCCTCCTAGTGACACAACACCTTCAACGTTGCTACTAGTCAGGTCAAGAGCAATGCAAGTACTTTCTGAGCTCCCGAAAAATTGGGATCTCCTCCCACTTAATCGGGAAGCAAACAACCATTAGCAAACCAGGGGAGGCGAGTCAACCATGCCGTTTGGGAAATGTTAATTATGCTCTTGGTCAGACCCAGCCTCAAAGAGATTTGAAAGTCGATGATAATCAGGCTAGGTGTGAGCTGGGAGGAAGTGGTAAACCAGGGGTGTCAAACTCAAATTGACTGAGGGCCAAAATACAAATCTGGAACGAAGTCGCGGGCCGAAATCAACAATTATTTTAAAAAATGGACTAAAACTGTGCATGCATGCACTTCATACTCATAGTTAAATTTCACATATACTCTTTCCCATCATATTTGTCTGTTCAAATGTGTCTGCACATTCTGTGATTCAGCAAATTTCATGTTCAAGTTGTGTTACGCTGTACATTAATGGTGTATGTGGGCCAACTGTAATACACATTTGAAATCATCTCGCGGGCCGAATAAAATGGCTCCGCGGGCCAAATTTTGCCCCCGGGCCTGAGTTTGACGTCCCTGTGGTAAACCGTCGAAATTTAGTCGAAGAACCTTGGACTTGGCCTTTGACCCTTTTTTTTTTTTTTTTTAACTTTCACTTCGTTTTGCCAGATGAATGATAGGAATGCACCCAACAGCACCCTTGACAGACAGTGTGTATAGTGCCTGAAGAAATCATCAGTCACGTTTTGCAACCCTGGGGTGCATTTCTTGAAACCATGCAATGCAATTTCCTAACTACGCATTCGGGAAACACAACCCTGGTTGGGTAATGGTAGGAGTTGACTAGCCAGGCCGTGCCCTCCTAGTGACGCAACACCTTCATCGTTGCTACCAGTCAGGTCAAGAGCAATGCAAGTACTTTTTGAGCTCCCGAAAAATCGGGAACTCCTCGATACTTGGGAAGCAAACAACCATTAGCAAACCAAGGGAGGCCATTTGGTAAATGTTATGCTATAATGAAATGTTGGGAAATTGTTATGCTCTTGGTCAGACCAAGTCTCGAAGATATTTCGAAAGTCGATGATAATCAGGCTAGAAATTGACGGCACTTCTCGAGAGTAGACCCCTTATGTTCTGTTTGTGTCTCCCCTTACTACTCAGGTCTTCTGTCTGACATCCCGGACCCCGATGGCTTCTTGCAGGACGTGCTGAACTCTGTGCCATGAGGGTGCTGAGTGAGGCTGGCGATCGAGCCTGTGGGGCCAGCGGGAGAGAGAGGGGGAGATAGAGAGAGATCCTCCACACTGGACTGGCGGCCACTTCGCTCCACTCCACTCTGCTCCGCTCCACTCCACTCCGCTCCCCCCTCCTCATACAAACAAGCAAAACAAAGGCGGGGCGGCTCTCTTGCCTCCAGCGAGATCCTAAAAATGTGGGGTGGTGGCAGGCTGGCCACCTTATGGACCTACTACCCCCATCGGCCTCCAAGATACCCCCCTTGAAGCCCCCCGCCCCGCCCCACCCCGGCCCTCCCATCTCAAGCCCACCGCCCCACAGTACCTTACCCCCAAACCCAAACGGGATACCCCATCATGTCCGACCTCACGTCACCCAACCCAACCAACCAACCAACTCAACCCAAACCAACCCAAACCAAACCAGGGACACTGTTAATCCAGAGCCCTGGCTTTCTCTCCGCCCTTGAAACAAGAAGAAAAAAGCGCATCTATACCTACTCTCTCACACACACACACACACACACACACACACACACACACACACACACACACACACACTTACACACACACACACACAACCACACACAACCACACATGTACACATTTATGGACATCCAAGCAAACAAACAAAACAGACAAACTCAAAAAGAAAGACCTCCGTGCCCTAACCCCGACCATGGGTTGTTGTTCTACAGCATCTTTCACAGCTATAGCTCTCCAACCAGGAACCTTCTGTGTGTAGTCTGACGAATAAATTAAACAAACAACAACAACAAAAAGAAACAAAACGAGATGCAGTTGTTATTATTACATTTTGTTTTTCCTTTCTGTAACATTTAATACTCAAGTCACCAGTGCTGTTTGATTAAAAAAAACGTGTTGAAGGTGACATCTGACAATAACTTCTTCAGAATTTTTGTTTTTATTTTTTTCTGGGTGGGGTGTGGTTTTGATTACAAATGTTTCAAAAGTGACTTTTCTTTCCCCCCTCGCCCAACTTCCTTATAATTATTATCCTTATATTATTATTTTGTTTGTTTTGATTTTTTTTTTTAAGTTCATTTCCTACAGGGCGCATCACAGGATTGTGAATTCAGTTGTTCTGTGTCATGCACTATGTTTTCTGGGCTTTTGCGGTGGTGTTCTACAGCTGATTGTATTGTGTGGGAAAGGCTATGACTATGACGACAATGGCCTGATGCTGGTTGTGTGTGTGTATGTATGTTAAAGTATGCGTATGTGTGTGTGTGTGATTTGTTTTTGTTTTCTTTTCATTTTTTCAATTTGTTTTCAAGTTGATGCGCATGTGAAAGGTTTTTTTTTCTTTCATTAAAAAAAAAATGCTGCGAGTTTAAAAAAAAAAAAAGAAATCCATAGCTAACCTGGGACTGTGGTCCACCTCTGTTAACTGAAGTGAATCCTGACATGTAACAGGAGATAACTTGCAACAATTAAACTTCACTTCTCAAGATGTAAACATCAACTGGCCTGTATATTTGTAAGTATATTTGGGGGGCTTTACAAGCCTTTATTGTTTTTTTTCTCAGACAGGACAGTGAAGTAGAGACAGGAAGCAAGTTGGGAGAGCGAGACGGGGAAGGGGCGGCAAAGGACCCGGCCCGGTAATCGAACCCAGGTCGGCCGCGTAGTAGACGAGTGCCCTACCATAGGGCCTGGCCTGTATATTTTTATACAGAACTATAGGTTATCGTATCATCCGTCGTTGGGTTAACTTAACACTTTATTTGACCTGGTCTACACCAGGGAGTCGTATAACAGTCATTAGAATGACATGACACATGTCAAGAGCCTTAATGTTAAAGCCCAACTGGGAAACTCCAACTCCCATTGCCATTGTGACGCAGCACTCTACAGCACACAAGTGTTCACTGCACATTGCACACAACAAAATTGCATTTAACTTAATGGCACATTATTGACGTTTATGGCTTGAAATCCTAACGTGAAAGCCCACCTGGGAAACTCCAAACTCCCATTGCCATTGTGACACAGCACTCCACAGCACACAAGTACATACTGCACACAACAAAATTGCATTTATGCCTCACCTGTGCAAGGGGCGGACCCCAATGGTGCCCCAAAGGAGCAGTGCAGCTGTACGGTACCATGTTCAGGGTACCTCAGTCTTGGAGGAAGATGGGAGAGACCACTGGTTAATTACTCCCCCCATCAACCTGGCGGATTGGGAGTCGAACCGGCAACCTTTGCCTGACTTGTCATTATGCATAATTCCGTTTTTGGAATGTCAAGTTTGGAGTGTCATGACATTCCTATAATTGGACAACACTTTATGACAAGTCCCTGAAATGCCATGTCATTCACATGATATTACATGATGTAAACCACCTGAAATGGTCTTGTACATTATTGTCTTGTCCCCTGAGTATAATAAGATTCTATGAGGATTCTCCATTCTCTCTGGTATAACCCATTGAAAACCACTGTTTGTAAAACAGAAACAGAAGATGAAGCTGCAGCTTTGGCCAAGGTACCACCCAGTGGAGTCTGGAGGGGCCTGTTGTGTTGTGGTGAAAGAGCTTACAAAAAGGTGAGTGCTGCTGCTGCTCATTCCAAAGGAAGGACCTTGTTGAATTAAATTGTGTAGGCCTACTTTCGATTTCGGGTCAGTCTAGTAGCCTATATGAATAATGAAAGAACACCTGACCAATCTGTGTTTTGAATTTCACCTGATTGTGCGAACTGCAAACATGGATAATCTTGTCAGTTTCAGTTCACAGTATTCTGGAAATTAAGTAGAGTGGAGTATAATTTATTAATCCCGAGGGAATTTAAGGAGTCCAGTAGCATACATACTGTAGGATAAATACAGAAAAAACACAGACATTACAAACATCATTGCACAAATATTCACCATACAGCACAGCTTACATGTAGCCAAAGTCAGATCTCTCTCTCTCTCACACACACACACACACACCAACATACACACACAGCTGTGGTTGTGATGAGAAGAAAATAGTGGTTCATGTGCCATAGCTGAGAGTTTTGTACAGCAAAGAGCAGGCAAAGGAGTCAAAACGTGTTCAAAGTGTCCAGGTGTCTCAAAGTGTCACTATGCATAGTCCAGGAAGAAATGGGAGTTAAGTTACCCAAATGAATAGCAAAATAATTATTAAGTAGCACACAGTACCCTAGTTCTCCATGTCCTATTCCTCGTGGCGCACGGGGTTAATTTCTCTGATCGCAACTGGATGACGAAGTGCTGCGCACAGTAGCACAACAGTTTGGGAACCAATGGCCATAGAAACAGTCACCTTGCATGCAGTCTTTGGGAGGAACGGGGTGGGTAGGCTATTGGGGCCGGGTATCAACATCACTGCCCGTGAGAGAGGAGAGAAGAGAGGGCGGGGCAATAGCCTTTAGAGAAGGGAGCGTGTTTTAACCAACTGAAATCTGATCGCAGCAGCAACATTGAAAGACAGCGGCGAGGGTTTGGAAAGCGGTGGTGTAGTAGCGGTCAAGACTACCTCTCTTGAGCGGTGGTGGTAGCCTATCCTTACAATTAGCGGAAGGAATGAGGTTAAGAATTCGTCTGGGTCCTCGCGCACAATGAACCACAAGATTGGCAACTCACAATGCAGGCAATGCGTTGTAAAATAAGCGACTGTTCTTCAGGGCAATGAACCGGCTGCGATGATCATGTCGCCACCAAGAAGAGGAATGCCGTCATGACAATAGCAGCATGACGTAGGATTTGTTTTATTTCTCCTCAGTGTGTTTGTTTTGTTTTTATTTTAACATCGTCGTGACAGTGGAGGTACGAACAACATTTTTCATCCGACGGAAACGATTGAATTGAAATCAACATGCAGAGTTGTCTTTTGAATTGATTGGACTGTCGGTTGGGGAAATAGTGCCAGAGTTCATGTGTGTGTGAATCCAAGGAGCAAAGGTCTGGTGGATTTGTATAACCCTTCATGTTTTCAGAGTATATGCTACGATGAATTCTTTTCTTTTTTCCGAGGCTTCATCCATCCCTGGTGCTGCCTCGCTTCCCATGACTGGTTCCCCCAACGTGGGACCAGGAGTGCAGGTAACCAGTGCCCTCCGAAATGATTTGGGCTGCAACATCCATGTGTTGAAGACGCTCAACCTTCGCTTTCGTTGCTTTCTCGCCAAAGTTCACGAATTGGAACGAAGGAATAAAATGTTGGAGACCCAGCTACAGCAAGCGGTATTGCGAGCTCGCTACAGAGGGCTCTTTTGTCGCGAGCAAGCCACTCAGACGTTCGACACTGCCTTGGACCATTCCATAGCGGGACCCCTCCGACAGTCTCGGTTCCCCGGGAGGATATGGAGTTTCACTCATACGAAGAGATATGGCGAGCGCTTTGAAACTCTCCAAGGACCTGGGGTGTCATGGATGCATCCGGACGGTGTCGGCGTTCAGATTGATACCATCACACCAGAGCTGCGGGCCCTCTACAACGTTCTGGCCAAAGTCAAGCGAGAGAGAGATGAATACAGAAGAAGGTAAGTGGCGTAATTCCTCCTGTGTCCTGGCTTTGTCATGTGAAGGCAAGAAGTGTCATTTTGTCTTTTTGGGGAAAATAATCTTCCCGTGCGTACTGGCAGCCGTGGCCTAGTGGTTGAGGAGATGGATCTTCAAATCAGAGGGTGGCAGGTTCGAATCTCCCCCTTCCATTCTCACTCCAAGGCTAAAGTGCCCTTGAGCAAAGGTAGCTAACCCCACACTGCTCCAGGGACTGTAACCAATACCGTATACTTAAGAGTAACTGTAAGTCGTTTTGGATAAAAGCTTAAGCGAAGTAACGATGCTGCTAATTGAGGTTACATTGGTGAATATGAGGTAGGCCCACTGATAAACTTTGAAGATAGCATGTCTCATGACAAGATGATCAGTACAAGCAGTGAACAAAACAAACAATACACTGCACACACCATACCCAGGACAGAACTATTCAACCCAAGTATTAGGAGCAGTCATTTGAAACCATGTCATGCCCTAAATACTTATACTAACAAAATGTCACCACTATGTCTTGTTCTTCTCCCAGCCTTTGGGTTTGCAAAGCCAATCAGGAAGTGTCCTTGCCTTCCAATGCTGAGTTGCTGATGTGTATCCACTTAATTGTGATGATACAAAAAACTTTTATGTGTAGCACACATTTAAAGTAGGCCAACCTTCAGTCTACTGTTTCTATAACACTTTTCTCTCATTTCTTCCATCTGCACCCAAGTTACTCACCTTATCTACTGTAGATCAATTGTGATCAAATATGTTATACTAGGGCAAGTACGATCTACTAGATCAACTTTCATCTTTGCCCTGGAGCACAGCAGTAACATCCTCTATGTTGTCTCAACAGTCTTCCTGTCACAATATTATCTGCAATTCAATTCCTCGTGCAATAGTTTCTGAGATGCTTGATATCTCAAATGGCCAAGATGGCCACATCAGTCACCAGTAATTTTATAATTTATTTAATTAGTTACTTAGCGTAGAGGAGAAGAGTTTTTTTTTACTCTATTACCTGTCCAGTCTAATCTTCTGTGGTGGTGCTTTTCCTTACATTATACTTGAAGTATTCAAGGGTACTTGAATCCCAGCTTCAATCCTAGCTTTGTTCACTGTGCCATAAAGGTGTAATTACACGATTATTCACTCAACAAATGGGTTTTAATACATTATTATATGGTCGTATTGTCTATCTCTGGTTCCATAGTTACAAGCTGTCGATAACAACACACCTGCATAGCTTTTAAAGGGAGGTACTGTATGTCTTCAACAGTAACCATTTTGCTCTGCAGTTCTGTATATTCAATGGATGACATACTGTACAGTAGGCCATGACTAAATGTGAATGTTGGTGGTCATATGAGCAGACAAAGTAAAAATGGAAACCGTTTTACTAAGACCACCAGCCATTAATAAGCGCCCTGGCATGTCACGAGAGACTATTGATATGTTTGTGTGGACTTCAAATATCACTCACATCTATCAATCATTAGTACTGTACACAAGAGAGGGAGAGAGAGAGAGAGAGAGAGAGAGAGAGAGAGAGAGAGAGAGAGACCTGAACTATAAGCCCTTCCTCTTGGGTTGAGAAAAGCTTTACCGTACAGAAAGCATGATTCTTAATTCGCATCTCCAAATCTATTCTCTTCGCACAAAACCTCCCAGGGTAGAGAAAGAAACATAACTGAGCCATTCCTCACATCCTGCTATTCATTTCCAGAAAGTCAAAAATCCTCTCAGGGACTGTAAGCAGTTGCTCAACCCCTCCCCTCCCCTCCCCTCCTCCACAATCCCCCTCTCTTTACCCCCCTCTTCTGTATCCTGAAGGCTTTGACGACTATTCATCATATCCTTTGATTCTTCGGGCTGTGTAAAAAGCTAAGACTCAGGAAGTAAGTAAGCACTAGGGATACTGTCGTTGAAGAACAGTATCAGTAGCGCAGTAGATTTGTCAGGGCCGCCAATCTCCCTAAAGCATTAACAGAGTAGGGAGTGGGGTATAACCACAAAGCTATAGGGTTTTAGAGGCTGTAGCTAGCTGCCTATTATCTTTCTTGTGCACAGCTCACACACACACACACACACACACACACACACACACACACACACACACACACACACACACACACACACACACACACACACACACACACACACACACACACACACACTAACAAACACACAACTCCCCGTCCCCCTCCCACACACACATCCCCCACCTCCTCCCTCGTCTTCTCTTTTTCTTCACACGCAAACACACTGTACACACAGCATACAAAAAGCCCCATACACTCTTTCTCCTTTTGGTGCTATTCATATGGCCCTTGTTGTGAGTGACGCTATAGGGGGGTGGGGGGTGAAACCAATCTCTCCCTTGTTGCCATTTCCTCTGGCCTTACATCAACAAAGCTCTATCTGAAATGCACACTCATCCCTCTCTCCTCTCTCCTCTCTCCCTCCTGGCCCATGAAAGAGCGAGGGAGGATTAGCCATCAAGCGAGTTATCACCTCAGTTCATCAGTTCACCCCAGAGCTCCCTACTGTAGTGCTGTCTCAATGCACTGGGGTCTGGTCTGGTGGTGTTCCCCTCCTGCCATGGGGTCCATGTGAGCTACCCGGCGAGCTGAGCTACAATTAAAAATATCAGTGTTTGTTCAACACTTAGAGCAGTGTTTCTCAAACTTTTTCAGACCGAGGACCACATTGTCCCCCCAAAAATGTTCAGGGACCACCAGTCAACTGAATTGACAGTTGACAGGTGCTAATTTGACTCTGCTAATAATATCGATGCAGATCACTTAATTTTATTCACATTACAAGCCTGTCTTAGTGTGGTGAAAATAGTACTTCTGCTATGTTTATCTTTTATATTGCCTCGCGGACCACCTGAGCTCTGTCGCAGACCACCAGTGGTTCCCAGACCACACTTCGAGAATCACTGACTTAGAGAGTACTCTGGGAGCACATACACCCTAGAAAATGTTAAATGAACTTTCTAAGTGTTGAATTAACCCTGTCTTTTTTCACTGTGTACCGAGATATTATAACACACTACAGTAGCACTCCTAGGGTTTTATAGTTAGGATTTGAGTTTGGGCTTTTCATCAGCCTACTGGTAGCTCAACTCGACGAGGAAGCACCCCATCACGACAGACCACCCCTCCTGTCTGTTTGTCTGTGTGAGTAGAGCAGTGAGCCTCAGTAAGCTTCAGTGTTTCGGTATGAGGGGTGAGATGAGCTGGTCTCTTTGTCATCCGCAGCATTCATACTCCCTTGTGGATGTCATTGGATCATGTCTCTCATTGGCTGGCTAACACACAGCTGTGACCCAGGGGGTGGCCAGACAGGAAGTGAATCGGCCTCAGCTGTTTTCAGTCACACAGGGTGGGCTGTGAGCAGCAGCAGCGGTGGCGTTGGGAGAGAGAGAGACAGAGCGAGAGAGACAAGCGAAGCGGGTGAGAGAGATAAAAAGTGAGACAGAGAGAGAGAGAGAGAGAGAGAGAGAGAGAGAGGGTGAGTGAGGAAGCAGCGCTTTTCTTGGCAGGCTGCCCGAAGGATCCAGACATGAACACATCCGCCTGCCAAACCAGCCAGCCAGTTCATTTTCATTTCTCTTTCAGGATGACCCCCTCGCCTGCACTGGGCCCTCAGCCATACATATACACAACCCCACAGACAGCTACTGGGTCTGGTTCATGCAAGGGCCTGTCAAGAGTGACATGAAGTTTAATGTTAATCATTAGGCTGAAGGTGGAAGTTGTATCTTGTAGAAGTGCTGAAAGATCCGAGAGGCACTTGGATGAGGTTCTGAGTCGGAATGCCACACACTATACTTATGTTGCCCAGCAACGGGAAACGGTTAAGTGTACCTGCTTTGGCAGAGGTACCTCTGAAGGTATTTATGACAATCAACCAACCTGACTTGCCCTCTTATTCTTTATAGGTGTAATTACAGAGAAGCAATACCTATTGTGCTGCCAGTTGCCCTTAACAGAAGCTGCAGGGTTGGCACTCTGTTCACACGCAAAGCCGTTATGTGAATTACAAGAGTGGCAATACTACTACTGTGCAGCCATGTTTTGCTTTCAAACTGAAATGCAGGCTTGTTGACTTCACACGCTAAGCAGTTGCCTGAATAAATTACAAGGAGAGGCTTGTTGCTCAAAGGGGATTGCTGAATTCCAGTGCAGTTACTCTGACACGAACCTTAGTTCCCAAAGCGATCTAAAATCTTGTAATACTCTGGGATGGGTCGAATAACTACTCCCATAGGAAACAAACACATGCCAAGTTTTATATAGCTGTGTGTGTGTGTGTGCGTGCGTGTGTGTGTGCGCGTGCGTGTGCGCGCGTGCGTGCGTGCGTGCACTTGTATGCGCGTGTGCACACGGGTGTGCGTGCGTGCGTGCGTGTGCATGCGTGCACACGCCTTTGTCTGTGTGTACGTGCGTGCATGCGTGTGAGTCTCTTGCTGTGTGTGTGTGTCTGTGTGGCTGCGCGTGTACTACACACTGCTTTTCCCCCAACATTTTGCAAGGCTCCCTGGAATGCATTATGCAGTGTGTTAAGGCCTTGACTAGTGGGAGTGGGTGTGATGCATACCAAATCCAGATCTGTGGATTCTCATGTACAGTACACGAACATACAATTTCTCTAAGAGATAGCCAGCTTAGAGTTGGGCGATAGGATAAGAAATTAGTCACAGTATGTGAACATTTAATTGAATTGAATGGGATGGGCAGAATCGCATGGCATCACATGGTAGCATGCTTATAAGAAACAGTACATGGATACATACATTGGAAGGCACAGAATATGAATATCATAACCAACGATTATTAGCCATGTGCTTTATCATTGTCAAATAACACTTTGGCAATATGTTCAATCAATAATTGTTCTTCTTCGATTCATTTCCCAGCCCTAAGTCAGCTGCGTTTGTTTCCCAGCATGTGGAAATCTATATGCCATGGAGTGGGAAAAAAAAAGACTTTTTGACTAATATGCCTTAATCAACTCCACCCCATATTTCATGAGTGTGCGGGTTGATTCCGTTCCTTTATGATTGCATGTTTTCCCTTCGCCTTATGGAAATGAGATTGAGTTTGCACCGTATATCAGAAGCACCCAGTCTCATGGGGACCACCACCCCCCTTCCGCCACCAGGGACGCCGACAAGGGGGGTCAAAGGGGTCCGTTGCCCCGGGCCCAGGGACAGAGGGGGCTCACAATTGGGTCTTCATTACATTGAATGTATTGAGAAGCGGGCCCTTTCAAATTACTTTGTCCTGGGCCCAGCCAATGCTGTCAGCGGCCCCTCCCGCCACTGTGAGGGAATGCTTTAGTGCATACCATAATTCATCTGTAATCAAAACTTCAAACTTGGGGGTTTGTTGTTTTCTTTTGATCCACGCACTCCTCCCTATTAGACATTTTAGAAGCTTGTGTTCTTTCAACAAGAGATAACGTCTGCAACAGCAGTAAGCTAATTGGAAGCTGAGTTTATCGCTCTTGTTTGACTGTTTCTTCTTTGGTCCAATATCTCGCATGAGGTGGATGTGGTTGCTTTAGGCTTCTACAGAAATGTCTAGTGTGGTGTTCATTTCTTAATCTCTAGGGCACAGACACACGCACGCACACACACACACACACACACACACACACACACACAGACAGACACCTTAATTTCCTTCGGGATCAATAAAAGTACTCTACTCTACTCTACTCTACACACACACACACACACACACACACACACACACACACACACACACACACACACACACACACACTCACATTCCGTGTGAGGCTTGGAAAGAGGGGGGTTGAACCCAGTCCAGACACACTTTGATCACAAACACACACTTTACACACACACACATCACACATACACCCATGCTTTGGGCTGCCGTATCGTGCCACCCACCGTAGCCTCTGCTCATCCAGTGACCCATGATGAAGCAGGCTCAACATTCCTCACTGCAGACTGCATGACAAAGACACTGGACAGTTTGGAAAAGGCTTGGAAATGGGCTGGGGGGTGTGTGTGTGTGTGCATGTGTGCGTGCGTGTGCTGTGCATGCATGCATACAGTATGTTTTGTGTCTTCCTATCAGTGCATTGCAAAAACAGAATGTACAAGTCGGCAATAGAACCAACTGTGTGTGTGTGTGTGTGTGTGTGTGTGTGTGTGTGTGTGTGTGTGTGTGTGTGTGTGTGTGTGTGTGTGTGTGTGTGTGTGTGTGTGTGTGTGTGTGTGTGTGTGTGTGTGTGTGTGTGTGTGTGTGACTGTTCATGCATTTGTGTGACTGTAGTTACGTGTGTGTGGGTGTGGGGCAGTTCTCTCAGTAGTATCAGCATGGCCAGTAGCTAGGCCAGTACAGGGGAAGAATAGGCTGAAAAGCCCCATGGGACTTGCTGTGATAGCCAGCCAGCCTGGCCAGCAACTACTGCTGCCCCCTTGTTACTTCACCCCCCACCCTCCACTCCCCATAGACTCGTTCAGGGAAGCCGACATGGTATGTGGGGATAAAGGGGTCAGTTGTCCCGGGCCTAAGAAGAGAGGGACCCCAGATATGGGCTCTCATAGCATTGCATGTATTTTGAGGGGGCCCACTCAAATGATTTTGTCCCCGGGCTTGGTCAAAGTTGTCAGCTGCCCTGGACTCGTTCCACAGCGTTCACGCACACACAGCCACAGCACACAAAGCCACTCAGTCCCACCCTGATATGATTCATTGAGCCTGCTGAGATCACGATCCCCCACCCCGAGCCAGCCCAACTCACCCCTCACTCACTCACTCCTCTCCCCCGGCCCTTTTGACTTCACCCATGACCTTATTTGGAGTTAGGTTCCCAGCAACACTAACCATGTTCATATTTTGGGGAATTCATGCGATCGCTTGTACAAACGTCTGTTGATGTTTTTTGTGCTTTGTGCCGTGTTTGTGTAGTTAATCACGGCATTGTGTGGTCTTAAAGAAAATGATCGGGTTTGTTGGTTAGATGCTATCTCCGTGGATATGTAACCTGCCTTTGTGTTTTGTTGTAACATGCCCCAATGGCTGATGATTATACACCTCCTCTTACTAGGGATGGGTTTGGGATGGCCCAGCAGGGTGTTGTTGACTTTCAGATTGTTTTGATGAGATAGAAGATGAGTTTTGACTAGATTGAAGTCAGCTTTTATGTTCTGATGATACAGCAGGCTACACACAGGGACTCTTGTCCAAATGTTATATGATGACAAGTTGGGATGGATTTGTAATGGCCCAACATGGTGTTGTTAACATTCAGATTGTTTTGACAAGATTGAAGTCAGCTTTTATGTTTGCTTATTGCAATACACACAGGGACTGTTGTCCAAATGTTGTATCATGAAAAGTTACCGTGGATCGCCTCTCTCTTTTTTGATTATCCAACAGGTTTCCAGTCGGTGCTGCTTACGTGCATGCATTCGTTTATTGTTAAGCAGCCGTGCGTGACGTTTTGGACACAGGCAAACCCTCATTCATTTTATAGACAGTGGCAGTAGTATTTGTCGTCACAAATCCAATTAGGTCCCAGCCACTAACAACGAACCAGAACTGACCAATTGCACGTATACTCTAGCCTACGTTTGTTATTGTTTACTACAAGAAATTAACTGAAGAATTCAGTGGAGCAACATTAGTTTCCAGAACAAGGATCCATAAAAGGTTTCTTGACTGGGTAGTCTACAGATTTTAAATGAGTCTACACTGAAAAAGTGCATTGGCTTTATTGACTGTATGCGTGTGAAAGTGAACATGTGTGTACACGTCTGTGTGTGTACTCAAGTTTGTACCTTGGAATGGCCAAACAGAGCCCACTGTGTTTGTGAAAGTGAGGGGATGGAAGGGTGTGGAGTGTGAGTGCAGAATTAGTTGACACTGTACAATTTTCCCATTCATTCCAAAGAAACCAGACTTATTAGTCGCAACCAAGTTTTATGATCAGGATAATCATTTAGAAAATGTGCGATATGAGTTGTGTTTGTATTTATGCTATAAGAGCAATATGGAGGTTGTTGTTTTGAATCTCTCCCCTTCTTGTTTAATGCTGGTCTGTTCTACAACTGTAGTATGTGACATCCTGTTGTACTGTAATTCAGTGGAGCAACATTAGTTTGTAGAACAAGAGTCTATCAAATGTTTCTTGACTGGGTGGTCTACAGATTTTGAAGGAGTCTACACTGCACAAAGTGCATTGGCTTTATTGACTGTATGCGTGTGAAAGTGAATGTGTGTGTGTAATATGGCAACTGATCAAATGTTCTATGGAGGGATACACAATGATATCTTAGTGACATTTGTAATTTGGTGAGAACATTTAGATTTACAACATCTATCAGCTTAATGACATTATTTCATCCTGATCCTGGATAATTACGAGGTGCCATGTTACCCTCATCATCACATTCTTTAGAGGACATACCTGCAGAGACACAGCACAGTGGGTTGCTGCCTTTGTTTTTACCAAAATGTCAAATGGCATGTCAGACAGGTTTTAACACACACACACACACACACACACACACACACACACACACACACACACACACACACACACACACACACACACACACACACACACACACACACACACACACACACACACACACACACACACACACACACACACACACACACATTCCTCACCTTCATGCACGACCTACACACCCATCCCAAACATTGACCTGAATAAATACTGGTTGTTATTTTAAAGATGCTCCATTGTGTAAAAGCATTTCTAATGTTTATTTACTTTTGCTCTATTTTTCCAGTGTAGGGTGGTTGTGACTTTCACACAGTGTGTCCCCAGGAGGCCCAGATATAAAGGCATTATTGCAGCCGTGTGTTTATTTAGTTAATGGCTAGCATCAAAACTGTTATTGTGGGAGGCGTCGCCGTACCATAAATCCAGAAACCCGGGTTCGATTCTGCCCCGAGGTCATTTCCTGATCCTCTCCCAGCATTATCCTGTCACCCTCTCACATCTCTCTCTCTCTCTAGGTCGTCCTCAGACGAGCCTTCCATCATTGCTTCCAGTCATCCCGATTCTCCATACATCTTTTCAATTCGCTGGTACTCTGGGGCTCCTGCGTTCTTGAGTATGTGAACATATGTTAGTGTGGGATGTCCTCTTAACCGCCACCCACGCGGTGGTTCTCACAGCACCAGTTTGCTGGCTGGCAGTTCTGGGTGCCTTTGGCAGTGTCCTGCAAGTCTCCTTGTCCTTACAGCAATCTTCTCGCTCACATTGTCAAATTAAAGCCCAAAAACCCCAGAAAATATATTTTAAAGAAAACTGTTATCCCTCCGCCCACCAAAGTTACCATCCAGGTGCCCACTGTATGCCGTACATGCCTTGCGACCTTTCAAATGGGTGTCTGTGTCTGTGTCTGTGTCTGTGTCTGTGTCTGTGTCTGTGTCTGTGTGATGGAGATGGGGCTGGGGGGTCCTCTGGGAAGGCGGTCTTGTGTCTTATGTTGCATGTGTGTGTATATCGATCAGTCCTCCATGATCCTAGTGTCTCCGCTGTCTCCCCTCTCCTCCTTACTTCTCCTCTTCCTCCTCCTCTTCCTCCTCTCACTATGCCATGTCTGGAATACTCTCAATACACACACACACACACACACACACACACACACACACACACACACACACACACACACACACAGACACACACAGACAAGCACACACACACTCCACCCCCACACACATCCTCCGCCATCCAGCAGTAACAGCAGCAGGCTAATGGATCAGGCTAGCACCCACAGGAATATAGCATGGGGCTTTATATTATATTAGCCTGTGAGACGATTGACCCTCATTGGGATCAATAATGGGCCGGCGTCTGCCATGGGCTTCCTCCGCTTCCCTCCCATCTCATCTCATCTCGTCATGATTCATGTCAGCTCGCTCCAAAACTAGGTCAACATACATACACTGACCGACTGCCTGGCTGGGGCTGAGAAAACTGGTCTTCAAACATCTGGAAAGCGTGAAAGTGTATGGCTAGAATGTGTTTGTGAAGCCACAGAGAGTGGATCTAATAGATACAAGATGCATGTCAAGATACACAATATTTATTGTTATGAATGCAAGAATTCATAAGCTCAAAAAGTCTTAAAAAGCAAAAACTGAAGAATGAAATAAAGTAGGTTGAAAAAAAGCTGAAGAGTGAAGGAGTGGTTCTTGTCTATGGCAGTTCATGCTGTCCCTTAGTCGGCTGGTGTGGCTGGCTACTAGCCTGGGAACTCCCATACTGCCTTTAGTTCTACACAATCGTTTCGATCTGAAAGACACTTGTGATTAGGTCTGGTGTTAACCAGGCAAGCTGGCTACTACACTGACAGTATCTCACTTGAAACTATCTCTTGCAGTTTTAAGAACTACATCTCTATTGGAGCCTCAAGAATTACATCTGTCATTCACACATTAATGGCATACCTCGTTAGAACTACATCCCTGAAAACCTGATGATACCTGTCTTGAGGTCTTGAAGATTGATCTGTCTTTATTCTGCATTCACACATTGTGTAGACTATGCC
>NC_085866.1:24578886-24586386 GCF_034702125.1 Engraulis encrasicolus | reverse complement strand
AAGAACTAACAAACTAACAAAATCTGACATAAAAAAACACACACACACAAAACCTCTGTAAAACTGAGTTGAAAAGCAGTGACACTCCTCAACTAAAGTTGTTTTTAAAAGATTTTTAAAACTCTCTATTGAGGGCACAGATGCCAAGCTTAAGGTGTTTTGGAGGTTATTCCAAACATGTGGGGCATATGAACTAAAAGAAGTCTTACCTAATTCAGTACGCACTGTAGGAATATTTAAGATAATTTTATTTCCTGACCTAGTGCCATAGGAACTGGTTTGGCGTGACACCAGACAGTTGATGTATGATGGGAGTTTACCCACCAATGCCTTCACAATAAAAATTAGGCTGGATGTAAACTACAGGCTGATTATGATGCATTATAGATGTGCATTATACAGTGCATTATAAATGCATCCATATGAACTTAACTTAACATGGAGCACACATTGACGACATATGATCTCACATGGAACATTATGGCATCTTATGAGCCCTTATGAGAGTAGTTTATCATCCAGGTCTGTTCATAGAGGGGTATTGGTACTCATAATGTACTATAAGCCCCATCAGGCAGCCTGTAGTTTATAGCTAGTCATGAGCACTCATGACACCCTTGGATTTATAAAGCATTATAAGCTAGATTCATGGTTATTCATAACTGTCTATATAAAGCATCATGAAGCATTATGAGTGTCGTCGTAGTACGTTGTAAGTAATTATAATGCACATTATAATTTGTTATAAATGCGCTTATAATGCGCTATAGATATGGGCTCTAAGTAAAGTGTTACCAACACTAGTTTAGCAGTTTCAAAGTTCACTGACACATGCATTTGTTTTTCATGCAATTACTGGTGGAAGCAAATGAAACGCTATTCAACCTTAAGTGACCTGTTGTAGTCTTAACCTACATGTCTGTGGTTTATGTCAGTGAAGCTAATCTCCAAACCATGACAAGCTGAAGTGTCAACTAAACAGCTGTTGATGAAGAACACTTTAGAGCCCCAGTGGACCTCCATTATCTATCCACTGTCATCCCCACAGCTGTCAATCACTCAGATCCTATTACAGGACCGTCATCAATATTGAATGGTTCAAAATGGCGTATTGACGCACAGTTGGCCTCATGGTGCTCTATCATTGTCTGACATCTTTGACTATTGCTCCTCAGCATTGTGTAAATGTGACAACTTTGACGCACCCAACACATGCACGGCTAGCACACAGCTTTGGTTGGGCCCGGGACAAAGTCATCTGAAAGCTGACACACACCCAATGCATACAATGCAATGAGGACCCAATTCTGGGCCGCCTCTCCCCCTGGGCCCCTTCTTATTGATGCACAGTATTGATGCAGTTGACCTCATGGCGTTCGATCATTGTCTGACATCTTTGACCTCAGCATTGTGACATCGTTGACGTACTGTACAGGTGGAGTACTGGTCTACACAGCATTCTGTCACCCGTCTTGTCATATTTGAGGTTCGCATGAGCTCATGGCTTGTTTTGGTGTAGGTTCAATGATATGGTTTGTTTGCTAAGCATTTGTCTTCTTCTCCGTATGTTGTGATGTTCCCAAAGTTACCATAGATGCATGGGCCCACTGTGTGTTGTCCCACACCCCTATGGTCGTCCAGAGGGAACCATGAGCTAATACCAGAGACATGTTTGCAGAGAGATTTCCTCGACTGGTGTGTGGTGCTGCAGACGGTAGTGAGGGATTTTATCAGCTCCTGAAGCAGACGTCATTTCCAGCAAAGCTCTCGGATAGTGTTTTACGAGCCTTGGTCACACAGCCAAGCCCCTAAATTCAGCACTTAGTCCTGAGGGGAAAAAGTGAAGCAAAGAAAAGAACTACTCTGTGCTCAACAGTGCTGCTGTGTAGTGTGTGTGTGTGTGTGTGTGTGTGTGTGTGTGTGTGTGTGTGTGTGTGTGTGTGTGTGTGTGTGTGTGTGTGTGTGTGTGTGTGTGTGTGTGTGTGTGTGTGTGTGTGTGTGTGTGTGTGTGTGTGTGTGTGTGTTGCTCTGTGCAGTAGTTTCGCACACATTTTCCACATACCTAGCGCCTATACTGGCTAAAGAAGGGCTTTCGTTTTGCACCAGATGGTCTGAGGCTACATGCTTGCTAACCTTGACTCAGCATATGAGTTGTGGTGGTGAGAAAGAAGAATGACCTTTGCACCAAGACATGTCTATGCAGCGGCAACAGCAGCCAGAGAACACTCAGAGCAGTGAAATATCCCAAATGTGTTCTCTTGAATTATTCTGGGTTTTTTATGTCCTATCATCCTGGTTACCTGTTTTTTCTTATTATACAGTCACTTTAAGTGACAAAAGTGGCCTAGTTTTGAGTGTAGGCCTATTGTTTGCATTTGTGAAGCTGAGTTCAGACCAAGGGCGACCTACACTGCTTAGTAGCGGAGGTGGCAGAAAACGTTTCGCCATGAATTCGTTGAATATCACTCGGGACATGATATTGACATGTTTGATTTAGCTAATAACATAACGGTTCTGGCTTGACAGCCTCACAGCCTGGGACATTCGGAGATATGAACATTCCAATTGGTTTTCGCAGAACCGTGTCATAGATCATTACCATTGTATTAGCTTGACTTTAATTTGCTCTGGTCGCTCAGTTCGCTTTGCCCCTGTTGAATTCGCTCTGGTCTTCCAGTTCGCTTATGCTCCATAGAGAAATAATGACTTTCGTCGCTCAGTTAGCGTAGGTCGCTCTTGGTGAACAAGGCATTAGTATATTCAATAGGTCATGATGCAGCCACTAAGAAGAGGTAACGAGTTCTGTGCAGCAGTGACTTTCTCATTCCCTGTAGCCCCATAATGCACGCAGTACCACCAGTGGCACGCTGTAATAGTCTTTTAAAGATTAATAACCAAAGTACTATACTATGACATAACACAGGGTCTTTAGTAATGCACTATGACTCGGTCATCGCCCATTCTGGTAACAGCACATTTATAACGCCGTGTTTTAACAGGTGAAGAATGTTAACAACCCTTCAGTGTCCTGGTGTCTGGTGTTGGGTCAGCAAGTATGGTGGTCACTGGTCATTAATTTTATAATTTGTGCAATACTTGTTTGTATTTCTTTTTAAGGGACCATCTAACCTGTCAAAGGGACTAAAGATGGAAATTAGCCCTACGGCTATAATCTTGTATATTTTGCATTTTTTATTTTAAAAATGCTATTAATATATGCTGTCCCTGTGTTAAATAAATAAACTTGAAACTGGTCACCCTACTGTACTGTAGGTGATGACCTTTGCCCCAAGAGTGTCCCCCAAACATGCTGAACCTGCTCTGGCATGGTAGCAAGTAACAGCAAGGGTCCATATCTGGAAATCTGACATCAAATGGCAAAAGGGCAAGTGCTAGAACCCCTTCTTTGCACCTGCTGGTCGGTCAAATGCGTTTTTTGGGGCTCCGGTCTGGCACAATGGTATATAATGCCCATAAATTAATTAATAATTGGTGGTTGATATGCTGCAATGAATATTCTTCTTAAGCAACCAAAGCAACAACAAAAATCCATACAATAGTTGCACTGGCTGTCGTTGCGCCGCCCTGACGTGTGCTACTGCTGAAACGTCACTGTCACCAGTCACAGGTGACGACCTCTGTAGTACCACCATCAGTCCCACAAACATGTCAGTGCTCGGCCTCAGCCTGTACTGCCACAGTAGCAGCAACAAAAAGCTAGCCTGATTATCATCGACTTTCATTTCTCTTCGAGACTTGGTCTGACCAAGAGCATAACAATTAACATTTCCCAAATGACATGGTTGACCTGCCTCCCTTGGTTTGCTAATGGTTGTATTCTTCCTGACAAAGTGGGAGGAGTTCCCGAATTTTCGGACCTCAAAAATTATATTTGTTGTATTGCTCTTGGCCGGACTAGTAGCGACGCTGAATGTGTTGCGTCACTAGGAGGGCACCGCCTGACTAACGACAAGCAGCAACAGCAAGTGTCCATATCTGGGAGTGATCTCTGGCTCATATTAACCCAGCATTCCTGCGCTATTTGGTGCCTGTGATCTCAGGTTACCTGACCCTTCTGGGCTACCGTACAGGCTTCTCCAGTTTCACGCTGGAGCAACTCCAGTGGGCCCAGTAGGTTAACTCCAGCAGGACCCCATTGTGTGTGCGAGTCGAGACTTCTAAGGGTCTGTATTGTAGCGTATTGTATTGTGTAGTATAGTACGGTACAGAATGTTCATTTATCCATGATCTCCCATCCCTCACCCCCAGGGCTGGATTAAGGCTACAGGTTGCTGTGGGCCCCTTCGGAGGGCAAATTTTGGGACAGATTTACATACACAATGTCATAATTACAAGCTAGGAATTAAAGGTAAGGTAACCTGCCTACCAACTGTACTTAGCACAACAGATGAGCTTTTCAAAATTGTATCTTGTCATAATTCTGCATTTTTTCCACTTTTGGCCAATCAGGGGGGTTGGGGGCCCCTAGGCTGCAGCCATATCTAGCCTGTGCCTTAATCCGGCCCTGCCCACCCCACCTGGCTGCCTGACAGCTGAACTCAGAGCATGTGTCCCCTGAAAAGACTCAGGTGGTCTCAGGCAGAATGGTCTAGGTCTAAGGGCTTATTTTTGAATAGCTTTTCAGGATGTGAGCTGAGGGATCATTTCTCCTCTTTCACTCACTCCCTCGCCCCCTCCCTTTCTCCTTTTCTCCCCCTCCCCTCCCTTTCTCCCCAGAGCATTGTAATGCAACTTCAACAGGGACACAGGAAGATAGTGCATGGGATCAAATGGATGTTATCTGTTTTTTGTTGCATGGCACATGAATTCAATACCCTCAGCAATCCCTAAGTGGATCGTTTTGCTGCATTTTTCAGAACTGATTCGGGTGACTTTACTGGGTTTCACATGTAGTTGGTTTGCTAGCTACTGTATGGATTATTTTTACTCCGGCAATATTTTGACAGCAAGCTCTCTGAAAATTGCTCCTTAACTTGAGTGGCTGCTTTGAGCGTTTCTGCACTGTAACATGCACCATGTGCACAGTATGCATGCGTGCAGCAAGGGTGTGTGTGCGTGTGTGTGTGTGCGCGTGTGTGTTTGTCTCGCTCTCTGACCTTCAGAGTTTGTCTAGTCAGCTCTACTGATCTGTCGATGCAAAGGGAGTTTCAGCTGTCCCCCCTTCACCTCAGCCCTTACATCCCTACACTACACACACCCACTAAACCCCCAAGATTGATCAAAGGACTCAGCACCTCACACCAAACACATGTGTACATCATATAGTGCAGCTCTCTTTTCTCTCATTTTGCTCTGCTTTTTCTTTTGGGTCTCCCTCTTTCTTGCTCTCCCTCTGGGTCTGTTGTTCTCTCTTGCGCACCTCTTTCTTTATGTTTCTCTCTGTTCATTGCTCTCTCTCTCTCTCTCTTGCTCTCTCTCTCTCTCTCTCTCTCTCTCTCTCTCTCTCTCTCTCTCTCTCTCTCTCTCTCTCTCTCCCCCCTCTCTCTCATTAATGAATAGGTTGGTAGTAATCATGTGCTAGGAATGGCTATTCTGATGTCTGCCATCCCTGAGGAGATGATGTCCAGTCCACTCCAGTGTAATGCATGTCAAATGGATAAATGAGAACCCAATACAGTTTCTAACTGAAACTACAGTAACTACTGAACTCAGGACTTGCCTTCATTTCAGTCCTGTTACATTTTTACTTCATTCATTCATTTGCAATAGTTATGTTACCACTACTTAGACTACTGCTGTGATCTCAAAGCAGAGGTGGGGAACCTACAGTATGTCTTGAGGCCTTGAGGCCGTTTTATCTGGCCCCTGGCATAATTAGAATTTTATGCAGCTTCACATGAAATATGACATATTTTGTTAAGGAATCTTAGAAATTATGTCTGCTGTACAAGTAAGTCATTATCAGGGGACCTAGGGAAGGTGGGGTCTGTTTTAAAGGTGGCTGCCTTCAATATAGGCCTAAAGTGGAGGGGGAAATAATGGTTTGTGTTCATAGTATGGCCCTTGGAGTGCTTCTATGGCCCTTGGAGGATTTTGAAGTGGCCCCACGAATAAAAAGGTTCCCCGCCCCTGACTCAAAGACGTCATATTTATGTAACCTGCGTCCCAGTCCCACACCTGTCTTCTTCCCGCCATTTTACAAATCACCACCACACACTACCTCACTTGACAAATCACCACCTTACAATGCTTTTCCTTAGCAGCGGATACCTCTTAATCCGCCTTGTGTAACACAGCATGGTAAACAAGCCTTAGACAAATGACCCCACCTTGTTCTCTTGTCTGCACTTGCCTACCCAGGGCAGTTGGCAAAGGGCTGGCTGTTTGAGGTTGGTGGGTGGCTCAGACGGTCTTTTCACCAGGGCCAGACACAGGCCTGCCCAAGACTCTCTCTCTCCCCAAGCGGTGACCAAAGAGCTGGAATGGCCACCTGGCATAGCGGGCATTTCACCAGTGGGCCCAGCACCCTCGTGGCCCCCTATTTTCAGAAATGTAAAACATTTTTTTTACATATCTGATTATAGGGACCCACAGGGATATGGGGCCCACCAGCTCTGCACCGCTAATTATGAGGGGCCCCTTTAAGACAAAAGTGCCCGGACCCTACTTCTCCCCCAGTGTAGCCCTGGCGGTGACTAAAGACCTGCTTTAATCCTATGGCGCATTAGCAGAAATGAATAGAGCTCTGCTGGTAATGTTGGCAGTGAAGCAGCGAGACTTACACCAAGCCTCCTGAGAGCAGGCCTTTCACTGTAATAGCCAAAGAGAAAAGACGTCACCGCCGGGCAACGAAACGTGACTTGTGCTGAGAGACCACAGGCTGGGGGATTGACCAAAGTTCTGTAAAGGGTCCTCTAGTCTGAGAAACCCATTGTTTATTTATTTATTTATAAATCTATTTTATTTTCTTCCATTTCTCAATAAAGATACTTATTGAAATGCAGCAAAAAAAAAAACAGCCAAACCCAAAGTCTGGGCACCGAGTCAAAGTGCAGTTTTTTAGTCAATGAATTTAATCGCAGCGGAACGACATGGCTCTACTGGAGGAAAAGCTCTCCATTCTAATTTGTCAGTGCCCAGCATGTACCCACCAAAAAGCCAGCTTACTCTCGCCACTGTGAAAAAGGAAGTGATGCATTAACTGATTAACAGGAAGTGACATCAGTGGGCCCCCATCCAGTGTCCCATGCCTTCCTGTTGTTGTTTACTGGGATGGATGTAGGCTGAGGTAGGGACTTGGACCTGGCTAAGAAAGACATCTTTTTACCCCCTTGATTACACAACACACAGCAAAGAAAAACACTGCTCATTCAACCCTCAGAGAGTACTCTGAGGCCAAATACACTCTACAAGTTGCTAAATCGACTCTCTAAGTGTTGAATTACCACACGTTTCTTTCAATGCAGTGTAAGGCTTGTGTTTATCAAAGTCGTAATTAGAAGTGTTGCTGTCAGCGCCACAACATGGAGTCCACACCAT
>NC_085866.1:24571386-24576386 GCF_034702125.1 Engraulis encrasicolus | reverse complement strand
ATGCAAATAAAATGGCCTTGACTTTCCTTGCCTCGCCTCTGTATTAGAGGAGAACAAACGACTACTTAGTGTTGCTTTTTAATATTTGTTTTAGTCTGTTATTCCTTTATTTCACCAGGACAGTAGAACAATCAGGATAGAGAGATGGTGTGTAAGTGAAGTGAAAGCCCATTGGGAAACTCCAACTCCCATTGTCATTGTGACACAGCACTCCACAGCACACAAGTGCACACTGCACACTGCACACAACGAAATTGCATTTATGCCTCACCCGTGCAAGGGGGCAGCCCTCAGTGGCGCCCCATGGGGAGCAGTGCGGTGGGACGGTACCATGCTCAGGGTACCTCAGTCATGGAGGAGGATGGGGGAGAGCACTGGTTGATTACTCCCCCCACCAACCTGGCGGGTCGGGAGTCGAACCGGCAACCTCTGGGATGCAAGTCTGACGCCCTAACCGCTCACCCATGACTGTCTTGTTTTGTCTTGTGTTTTTTGTTTTATTTTCATTTTTTTGGCATAACCCCCAAGGTAACATCGGGTTTTATCTGGCAAGGAGCATTAGTTTAGAGGGTGGCTAGTCATATACTAGTGTGGTGCATTTGGCACTTGTTTGCTGTGTAATCCAGAATGTTTGCTGTGGACTGTTTTAAGTCATGGGTTGCTGTGATGAAGGTACACTTTCCAGTAGCATGCCCCCTTTAGTCACTGTGAGCTCTTGCCAGTCTCGTCCCGAATAAATAAAATGACTACCTTTTTGTGTTGGAATTCACGTCTCCTCATGTCTTTTCGAACCTGTGTGCCTTGTGTTACTATTGCTGGTTTAAGTCAAATTATCCTATAGTCTGGGGGTGAAACTCCCCCAGTGGCGTAGTCGTGCAACTACAAGATGGGTTATTATTTTGGGTAATTATCAAACCTTAAAAGTCCACTCTGCTACATTTGGCAGAGAAGACAAGACAGGGTGCAGTAGGTTTGGGAGTTGACCCAGGCCGGAATCGAACCTTGTTGCCCATAGGCAATGTAGCTCGTATGGTATGGGTCTTACTGATGCTTTAAGCTCAAACAGGGTAGACATGCACAGGAAAATGAGTCAAGTAAACCAACTAGCGAAAGCGATTCTAGTATCACTGTAGTAGCCATCATTCGAGCTGTAACGATATTGTATCGAACCGAGAAATCGTGATACGCAGTCACGTGATGCAAGGAGGCAGTATCGTGATATGCCCTATCCTACCCTTCAGTCCAGAAAACAACCACATGACATGATGTGATTGCGAATCAATATCGTTATTATTTTTGAACAGTTTTTAATGATTAGCCTTTGTTGCCCTTTTAGCCTAGATTAGCCTTTTAATGATTTAACCTCTTCTATTCTACCAGTGAATGATCATCAAAAAATGATACATTTTAAAAATCGTGGGGTGCATCAAACCGTAAGTTTGATATACAATCTGAATCATGAGTTGAGTGTATCGTTACAGTTCACAGTTATTTGGCACAGGGGAAAGACTGTATCCTTGGAAATAGACAAAGGTGGAAATAGAGTAGCCTGATTATCATCTCTTCGAGACTTGGTCTGACCAAGAGCATAACAATTAACATTTCCCAAACGGCATGGTTGACCCGCCTCCCTTGGTTGGCTAATGGTTGTTTGGCTCCCGACAAAGTTCACGATTTTTCGGGAGCTCAGAAAGTACTTGCATTGCTCTTGACCTGACTAGTAGCAACACTGAAGGTGTTGTGTCACTAGGAGGGCACAGCCTGGCTAGAAATAGAGAACTCTGGTAAACTTGTTGCAGCCGAGGTCACAGACAAAATATGCATTCAAACCCTACTAAGTGTTGTGTGAGGGAGTGAGAGGAAGGAGACATGCACAGGAAGGTTAGCCACATAAAACAATGTGAGTTCTCCTATTTTAAAAGGCATAGTGGCTGTTATCAGCCATTTGTGCTGCTACACCAAATCAGTCTTTAGAATGAGGCCTACGGGTCAAGACCTCACCCATAGGGAAATAGACGTAGCCTACAGTATGCAGCTACTGCAAACTCCTGAATTGAGCCAGTGAGCTAAAAACAGTCGTTTTAATCCAATCCAATTTTACATCGGAAGTGCCTCATTGTGTGGTCAGTAATAGACGTGCTTGTGCTCGTAGCATCTTTGGCTATCTTCCAGTGGTCAGTTTCTCAATTTAACTAATGTAGTCGAGTCATAGACAAACACCTTTTTTCCATCAAGATCTATTTTTAAAAATGTATTGTTAAGATCATGTCCCTGCTCTGTCCTCTTGTGTCACCACCAAGGACATTGACACAGTCTTTCCAGAGAAGTTTTTCCAGTGTTATCCTAGAAGTTTTCTTCCTGGAATTATGTTTTTTTTTCTCTTTCACCTTCAGACAGCGTGTCCTGAGATGTCCCCCATGGCTTTCATTAATAAGAGAGCTCTCCTGCTCTCTCTTGGAAGACACTCAATCACTCTCACTCCCCCTCTTTGTTGATCCTCAGTGTGTCTTCTGCCCTCGTTCTCAGAAAATACTCCCCCACTCAGGCCCGCCACCAGGGGGAGGACAAAGGGGTATGTTGTCCCGTGCCCAGGGAGATAGGGGGCCCAGAATTGACTCCCAATTACATTGTATGTATTGGGTAGTGTCAGGTATGAGGCAGGACAACCAGATGCGAATCACGAACACCAAGTGTTTCTTTATTGAAGGGAAAAGGGGAGGGGAAAAGGGGAGGGGAGAAGAGTTCTGGGTTCAGAGTTCTGGGTTCGGGGTGTGTCAGGGGTTACCGGGGTAGGGGGCCCTTTCTGATGACTTTGCCCTGGGCCCAGCGAAAGCTGTCAGCGGCCCTGTCCACACTCAGTGCTTTGATGCCCTGTATGTCTCTCTGTTCCCCGTCTCTGTCTCTCGGACTCTCTGAGGATGTCTGAAACTGAAAGAGTGTTTTCCAGTGCTGATGCTTTCTTGATGTTGTCTTCAGACGTGTCCTTAGATAGCCCTCACCCCACTACCCTTTCTCCTTTTATGCACTTCATTATTTCAGCATAATCTGTAACTTAACTGCTGTCCAATCAATGCCTGCTGGGACCCTCTCTGTTTACTGTTTATGTCTACCCATAGTTATATTTATTGTATGTGCTCTTCAGCTGTGTGTCATATCCATTGTTTGTATTTGATTTGATTTGTTTTGATGTTGGGAATATGCCACAAAAAATGCTATCAACTGTGTTGACATGGCAAATAAACTCTTGAAATTGAACTTGAATTTCAATTGTTTATTCTCTGTGTCAGACAGTATGTGCTGAAATACCCCCCTTCTCCTTTTGGATTCTCTTTGTGTTCGTATTCTCTCATGCCTTTCTCTTTGAACTTTCAAGAGTCTGAAAGTGAAAAGTGTGATGTTTTCTTTTTACCTAGAGACAGGATTTGCGCCTGGCAAATGGAATGTAATATCAGAGATGGCCGCTTGTTAGATACCATCTCTGGTAATATGTGAAAGTAAAATTTGTCCTCTGTGTCTACGGTTTGCTTTATCCCCCTAGCCAGGCCACGCCCTCCTAGTGACGCAACACCTTCTGCGTTGCTTCTAGTCAGGCCAAGAGCAATGTAAACACCGTTTCTGATCTCCCAAAAAAAACCGGGAACTCCACCCACTTTGTCGGACACCAGCCATCCAGTAGCAAACCTAGGGAGGCAGGTCAACCATGCCATTTGGGAAACTTTTGTTATTCTCGAAGACAATTTGCAAGTCGATGAGAATCAGGCTAGTATCCCCCCACCCTCTTTCCTCGTTTATTAATTCTTCATGTAAATGTCTCCTGTCTTTTTTCCCAGAATGCCGTGGAGTCTGAGGGTATTCAGGGGGAGCTGACAGAGAAGGTGGAGCGGCTGAAGACCGAACTGGTCGTCTTCAAGAGCCTCATGACAGATGTGAGCATGTTACACATGCACACACACACACGCATGCACACACACGCAAACACGCACACACATGCACGCATGCACACGTAAGCACGCACACACACACAGACACACACACACACACACACACACACACACACACACACACATTCTCACACATTCTCACACACGCACACGCACACACACACACACACACACACACATGCTCAAATACATACACAGTTCCTCCTTATTCACCACTACGCCAAACTTTGCTATCTCGCTCTCAGTCTCTCCATCTCTCTCCATCTGTCTGTCTCTCTCTCTCTCCCTCTCTCTCTCTCCCTCTCTCTCTCTCTCTCTCTCTCTCTCTCTCTCTCTCTCTCTCCATTTCTCTCTCCCCTCCCCCATCCTCTCTTATCCTCTATCTCAGCATCAGCACTCCAGCTCTCCTCGCGTAGAGTTTCACCGCTGCGCTCGGCCCCACATAGGGACACAGGAATGTCCGAATGTTTGTCAAAGACTGAGCATCCATTTCACATGCAAACTACTTCATATGGAAATGAAGTCTTATCGGGATGAGCCTGCATTTTCATTATTTTCTTATTTGCTTTGTAGATAAGAAAAACACCAAGCCGCCTCATGTTTGATGGCATGTGCATGAGGCGTATGCTAACGTCAGGGTGTGGAGCCTGACGTTAAGTAAATTATCTATTGCGAGTTGTTCATCCAACCTTGTCGGACTAACCCACCATTTGACCAGCCGTCTGGCTGCCTGGCTCAACACAGATGCTTATTGTTGGTTTATAGTCAGTGGACTTGGCTCTGTCCTTTCTTCCCGCTCCTCTGCTCTGCTCTAGTCTCCGCCCGTCATAAAGAAAGCGCAGCTGCTCTCCGGAGCCGCTCCGCTAGGTTTATGGGCCCCGGGGTGTGTGAGGGAATGAATGCCTCGACAGTCTTGTCACAGTCTTGTCACCCTTGAAACAGATAAACACACGCCAGGGCATCGGGGGAAGGGAGAGAAAGTGACCTACACTGATTGACTGGCCCACACCCATAAACATTAGACACACATTGACAGAGACACACACACATTCAAGCATG